>NC_079447.1:23619606-23747106 GCF_903798145.1 Danio aesculapii | reverse complement strand
GTTCAAGGTTTTTGCTTCTCTTGATTTTTCCTCTTTTTAAAATTTGTATTTAATATTTTTCTCTAACATATAAATTTGGGTGTACTAGTTTTTGGACCGTTGTAGTAAGTTATTTTGTTTGATAAGCTCCAGATTTGGCTTCAGTACTGACTAATCTAATGTATATACACAAATATAATATTAGCTTTCTATTAAAAATATAATTTTAAAAGATAGATTTGTGAGGGGTGTACTTATATATGCTGACCACTTTAAAGTATATTGATATTTGGTCCAGATGCTAGAGATGAAAAAAAAAACTTAGTAGAAAAGAACTATAATTTCTGATGTGCATTGGTTTAAAAGCTTTATATTAAATAAAGTTTTTTTTAATGCACACAAAAAATACTACATATAATAATTATTATAAATGAGAGAAAAATAAAAATCCAGAACATCCAGAAAAACAAATTGTGCATAAACACACGAAATACACGAAAAAAATTGCTCATTTAAAATTTAATCAGTAATAATAAAATAAAATAATAAAAATAAAATAAAATAAAATAAAATAAAATAAAATAAAATAAAATAAAATAAAATAAAATAAAATAAAATAAATAATAATATCCTGTTAATCCTCCAAAATGTGTATTAAGCTACAAAACAAAATCAATCCTGACATTTTAACCTTAAAGTTAAGACAAAAAAATGTTTTCATAATAACTCATAAGTTATTTTATAAGTTTTATTTTTTTAAATTATACTGAAAATGCTGAAAATGTGTTTTAAAGATTTGTAAAAACAGTTAATCATTAATTGTTTTACCTATAAAATTGAGGGGAAAATAACTATAATCCTGAAAAATTGTGAATAAAATTTACATAAAAGCAAATCTACATTTGACATTTTATCCATGAAACAGAGGGGGAAAACTGCTCATGAAAAATCTTGCAAACAAATGTACAAAGCATTGCACACTTCAGATTTTACCCATACAATTTAGGAAAATTGAAAAAAAAACTAAAATCCTGACAAAATGTGCATTAAAAACTACATAAATGCAACGCAAATTTGACATTTTGCTCATATGTTTTGAGAAAAAATTTAATAATTCTGAAAATCCTGAAAATGTGTATTAAAGATATGTAAAAACATGAATCATTAATTGTTTTACCTATGATCCTGAAAAACTGTGCATAAAATCAACATAAAAGCAATGCATATTTGACATTTTATCCATAACTCTGAGAGACAGAGAAAAAAAAAAACAATAATCCTGAAAAGTACTGTAAACGCTATATAGTTTTGTTGCTGTAGAGAATGTACACCACCTGATGGCAGTATTTCCTGTCACACCACATATTTCCTGTTGCCAAAACACTGTCTGAAATACTTTATTACTTATTTAATGCATTTAATATGACAAAAATACTACCAAGAAACAATAAAAACACAATTATAAATAGTTAAAAAAAAACTATGTAAGGCTTTACCCTTGACCAAATTAATACTTAATGGACTCGTCCTGTTATTAACTGGCCTAAAAAATCTTTAACGCAGCACTTCTCTAAAAGAATCCCATCTCTTAAATCATACATGAATCAGTTTAATCATGTGGATAATTGTGTAAAATATACAGCACATATGTTTTAAGTAATTCAGAAACTGATCCTAAACAGAAATGTGTGCGCTTTGGAAAGATAAAAACACTACATATTACTGTATGATTTTATAGTTCATAGACTTAAGTGAATGAACAGAATGATATAAATAACCATAGTTTAGAAAAGATATACAACTACTTCTACATCTATAGGGATATTTATGTCTCCATTCAGCCAAAAGGGGCAGCAAAAGACTGTGTTTTGCTATTTTTCTGAGTAACCAGAAGTTTCCGGTTGGTAAGCAGAATCTCACAAACAGGCTTTCAGCACTAAAGGCTGAAGTTCAGAGCATGTTTTTGGCCAGAATGCTGAAATCAGCTCTGTTGCTGTACATTAGAGATCAAAACAAATCAAACAAACAAATATATATATGTAAGCTAAAAGTATTCGCGCACCTTTGACTAAAGTACACGAAGACTGAATTGTTAGAATGAAATCATTAATAAGATAAATGGACAATAATGTGTAATATACATTCACAATAGTTTAGAATACTGACTCATTCAGTTTCTGTTAGTGGAATTCTTGGTAGCTGAATCAAGAAGCATTTTAAATAGGAGGCTTTAGAAAAGTGACACAATTTTTATGAATTTGTTAATTTTAGTTTCCATTGGTCTTTCTCTTGAGTCACAGTAAGCTAAAGATAGTACTAAAGACATATAAAACACCTCATTCAACACAAAAATAGAGACAAATTTGGGTAAATATATAAACACATATAAAACTAGGTTACATTTTTTAATATTTTATTTCATAGGGTCAATATTTTACCCCCTATCTTGAAACAACTCAGCATTTATAGAGTAAAGACAAAATAATTCTTTAAATTTATGTGTAAAAATGGCAAAAATTTTGCATTGTTTAGAATTATCAGGTAATTTTTTCCCCCAAATGCACTGGTAAAATATGAAATGTGCACTCAAAAAATGCTGTTGCAAAATAAATTTGGGTAAATTATAAACAAATATAACTGCTAGACTACATTTTTTAAAAGTCTATATTTAATAAAAAGGTAACAGAAAAAGTCAAACATACAGCAATTATATATATATATATATATATATATATATATATATATATATATATATATATATATATATATATATATATATATTAATTTGAATTAGATATTTACAGTTTTGAGCTGGAGTGGTGGTGGTGTGTGTGTGTGTGTGTGTGTGTGGGCTGTACAAAGACAAAAAGAAGGCCCTCAGTTCAAGGCTATCATCTGAATTGTTTTTCATATGAAAAAAAAGTGGAAAGTTTTGTGATAAGTGACAAAGCAGGCGGTGCCTTGAATTCCACCGTGGGATGCAACACAATTTAATAAAGAAAGAAGGTCTTGAGAGTAAAAGTGTGACGTGAAGGTTAGCTGGAGGTCTCGCGCTAGATGAAAGTGGGAACTCTCTCTCCCATTGCTGTCAGCACTTTTTAATGTGAACTTTGCGATTGATTGGCGGCCCTGCCAGGTTCCTCTCCGAACTTTCCCCGCCATCCCGTCTCCTATAGTCAGACCCTCAACACTTCAATCCAGTGACACACACTTTACTAACCCAATCAACAGACTAACTGACATCAAATACATCTGCTTTCCCCTATTATTTTATCATGCAAGTAGTTTTTTAAAAAAACTGAATCTGTACAATAATTGAGAAAGTGAAAAGTTAAAACTGGTGGTTTAAAGTGAGTGTAACTGAAAATAGATATTTTATTATGACCATATTTTGTCCAAATTAAAAAATATATATTTTGAGGAATAAAATTACCAAAAATTTGGCATGTTCTCAGACATTTATATTCATTTTTAGACAGCATCACATCAATGCTATATCTTCAGAAGAGCTAAAAAAAAACATGTTCTCAAAGCTAAACTCTATAAATCCAGAGAAACTGAGAATTTTCAAGTCTCTTGATCTTTTTTCCATTGCTGCATATTCTAACTGCTACATACAGTAATTTATCTGCCACAAGAAGCTCATAGTTCATAAATGGTATGTCTTAAATGGTCACTCTTATCTTCTACATTGAATATTACAGGAGTCGAGTCGAGTGGAGAGCTCCGTCTCTACGGCAATGCAGAAAGAAACAAACCCTCATGCTCATTTCACATAAAGGTCAGAAATTCAATCACACAACCCCAAAGCATTTTAATAGTAAAGTATGTATGGCTACGGCTGGACTTTTTAATGATTTTATGGGTCAAACTAAATCATTTTTCAACAAGCTCTTTGCAGTTATCTATTAACCCAACAAAACCAAGGGAGAGTTGAAGGAATCTGAGATATAAGAGTTAAATCATGAGCCTAATGCGCTAAACCAAGCGTTTTATATATATATATATATATATATATATATATATATATATATATATATATATATATATATATATATATATATATATATATATATATATATATATAAATAAAAGACAGCATACTACAAATTGTACAAAATGAGATAAAGTAGACATAAGCGTTTTAGATCCATTCTGATTTATTTTCAAGATCTCATCATATTTCAAGAAGAAACTCATAATTCAGGCCCTATCTGTATAACCATAAAAAAAGAAATCCTCCATGTAATGTAAATTATTTCTTTTTTGTTAACGTAGTGAAATGTGGCTTTAAAAGGTGTAAATATCAATCATATTAAAAAAAGGCATTTAATTCTGTGCGTCACTCTCTTGAAAACTTTCCAAAACATGAAAGTCAGTCACTGTTTCTTGTTCATTATAAATTCCCTGAGAAAGTAAATAATGTGCCTGTAAATCTAGAGGTGATTCTTTGAAAATGAAAATGAGGGCAAATGCTTCAAACTTGACTACACGACCTTAGTTTCATTAGCATGATGGTGGCGCTATACATCAGAGAATGACTTGTTTGCACTTCAGGCCAAAAACAAAGCTGCTCTTCAAAGCCAGAAACACAAAAACCTACAACCAGTACAACTGCACTTTCTCACAGAATAACCCAGTGCGATAACAGAGGGTCTGAAATACCATCAGAGGCACCATGAACCAATTAGTGGGGGGAAAAGACTTCATTAATGATTTACAAGCAAACGAAAAATCTCATTATATTTGTGAACAAGAAAGTAGGGTATTAAAAAGAGAGAGAGAGAGAGAGAGATCAAATTTTCAGTTTTGTAAAATGCAGTGCTGTTGGTATTGGAAATATTTTAAATTCTTAAAAAGCTAAATAAACATATTTTAAAAATATTTATAGTCTATAATATACAGCGCTCAGCAAATATGAGTACATCCCTCACAAATCTATCTTTTAAATTCATATTTTAACAGAACGCTATACAATATTATATTTGTGCATATACATTAGATTAGTCAGTAACTAAAGCCAAATTTGGAGCTTATCTAACAATAACTTTCGATAGCGGTCCAAAAATTAGTACAGCCAATTTTATATGTTTTAGAAAAATATTATGGACATTTTGGGATGTTTTAAGAATATTAAGGTCAAGAGAAGCAATAAAATGAAAAATTTAGTTTGTAAATTTAGGTTGTAATTTTTTTCAATGTTTTGCTTGACTTTAATTGTATTATCTTTTGATTTCCAAATATGTTTGGTGACAAAAATATAATTTTAATAAATATATCTGTTTAATAAATCAGTTTTGTTTAAATGCATCAAAATACATTGCCTATAGTCACTGAGAAATATACTGATAAAAATACTCATTTTCAAAATGAGGTGAACTTAATTATGCTGACCCCTGAACACATTCACTTCAGTGCATGACTCTCTTAACAACCTTCTGAAATATGAAAGTCAGTTTCTTCATCCCATATACACTCAGAAAGTAAATAATGTGCTGTGAATCTATAGGTAATTACATGAAAATAAAAACAAGGGTCATAGGCTTCAAACTTAACTATGCGGCCTTAATTTCATTAGCATGCTGGTGGCGCTATACATGAGAAATTTACTTGTTTGCACTGCAGGCCAAAAACAAAACTTCTCTTCCAAACCACAGACACAAAAACCTCTCATCTAAAGATTTGTCTGTGTTGTTGGTATTGAAAATGTTTTACATTCTTTTTCTGTGCTAGGGTAATACAAACTGAATGTGACTTAAAAGTGTAAATAACAATCCTTTTTCAAAAAATATTCTGGCAGGGGAGTAGTCTACAATATTTAACAACTTTCTAAAACAGGAAAGCCAGTCACTGTTTTTTAGTTATCACAAACATTAAAGAAGAAAAAAAAATCATGAAGGAATTAAGTCAACTTATTCATTTTTACAAATTTAAGGGGATTGAATATAAAACAAATAAGTACCCCCCACCCTACCAGTAATTTAGTTGTTTCAGCTCATTTTAAATAAGTAGTTTGAACAAACAGCAGCCTTTTTTTCAGTGAATATATTCATATATTAAATAACGTGCCTGTTTAAACACGGGAAACACGGGTCAAAGTTTTACTACACAGTCTTAATTTCATTCACATGATGGTGGCGCTACACATCAGAGAATGGCTTGTTTTAGGCCAAAAACAAAACTTCTCTTTAAAACCACAGACAGATGAAAAAAAAAAATCTACACGACTAAAAGTACACTTTCTCTGAGAATAACCAAGTGTTACTGTAATATTCTACAGTATTCTTACCCTGTTGTGAAAAGCGCCCATCTCCTACCTGCCTGTGTGAATGGCATGTGGAGCAGAGGAGGGTCCAGACATGCACACATGAACACACGAACACACACATACAAACATAACCCACACACGCGCCACGATCCAGCGGACAGGAGAAGTAAGCAAGCTGGTCGAACTCCTGGGGCTTGTGAATCCAAGCTGAACTTTGGAGCAGCCTCTTAACAGATGGCATGAGTGGGTAAACGCACTGGCTGGTCCCGCACAAGCACCCTGCTTTACAGCGACTGCCGCTTTTCTCATCAGATTAAATCTGTTCATTGTTGGGGTCAGTATCTGGCTGAAATCAAACTCCCCGATGCACTGCCGTACTGTACTGTGTTTCAGTTTATTACAGAGAATGAATGAAAAGGATTTAACCTCACGGCTACTGTTGGACTCTGGAGTCTAAACTGATTTTGAATTGGATATACGTTCTTTTGGTAGCGTAGAGTTTGGGTGCATGGGTAAAATAGTGTGTAAGTAACAGCCTTTATGTTTTGGGTTATAACCAGGGCCTAAAATTAACATTCTGTCATAGCTGCCAAATGGATGGTGACTTGAGAAAAGCAAGCAGTCATAAATACTTTTTGCAGCCATGAAAAATAAAAACCCATAAAATCTAATTGCTATTATTTTTATTATTATTATTACAAAATGTTCACAGTTCAGTAGACAATCAGTGACATGTCTAATGTTTTTGTAGATTTTATACAAAAAATACTACTACTAACAATAGAAAGCATAATAATAATAATAATAATAATAATAATAATAATAATAATAATAATCATAATAATAATAGCTTTGGAGTTAAAAAAAAACATTATTTGCTTAGTCTAATCCTTTACAGCAGAGATGTCCAAAGTAGTGCCCACGGGTCAAAGTTGGCCTGTTGTAACTTTAAATTTGGCCCACCATCCTATCTGAGAGGAGAATGCATTTAGCACAGAGATGGTCATTTCTAATTTGACGTAATCTTTTTTCTTTTGTTTTATTGCTAAGCTGCAAAAAAAAAAAAAAAAAAAAAAAAAAAAAAAAAACGCAAACTGAACTAAATGTTTCAGTTTAATGTTGTAAATGAATTAGATTTTTTTTTAATGTATATGAAGTGAATATGAGTGAAATGCTGTCACTCGACGAATAGAAGACTATGCAGAAGACATCGGCAAGCAAATCAAGACAAAAACTAGCGTAATTTTGTTATAAATGAGATTGTTTTGTTTTTATTAAGTTCATTATTAAATGTAAAAAAACTGTATTAGTTTATTGAAAGCAATTTTTTCAAATCATTTCTAAACATCATTAAATAAACTAGGAAATTAACCAAGGCAACTATATTTACCTTCGGCCCACTAGCATCAATCAAGTTTGGTTTTTGACCCTTTCTAAGAAAAAGTTTGGTATACATATTTTATACATTTGTACTTTTATAACAAATATATATATTTTTTTACTTTTTAAATTTTTTAAACTTTTTATTTACAAAACTTGTTTCCATAAGATTCTTTTCAATATAGTGTGCAAAAACTTTAAGCTTTTTATTTAGGTAGAAACCACAAGGAAACTTTATTTGGCACAACTTTATGTTTTTACAAACATTGCATTTTCAAGTACACATCATAGACTTTTGTTGATGAAATGAAAGTTTTCTAGATTTACTATGAACCAATCCACTATGAGAGACTGAAAACCCTGTTTTCATGAGCTGCTCATGTGAAAAGATCACAGTGCCACACTAAACCACATTTTGCTCTCAGGAATTGTTAGAATTAATTATAGTTACCAGCCAACTTGGTGAGTAACATGGTTTCATATACTCCTTAACGCCACGTTGGTGTTATTTTAGGCTTTTGATTATAACCCAACCTAACTGTAAAGCCCAAGTCAGAAACAGCACATTAAATCTCTACATGACTATTAGGTCTCAAAGCAAAACATTAAGTCAAAAAGCATTTATTCAGCATATAAAACACCAGAAGGTCTGAAATACCATCAGAAGCATGGATATTTAATGAAGAAAAAAGCTGATTTTGGTAAAGATTTAAAGCTAACTAAAATTCACAGGATTTGTGTGTCTTAGAACGATATATGCAATATTTCTAAACTAGAAATTCTTCATTTATAGATTTATCTAATGCTGCAGGTGTGTGCTTTGTAAATTGTAAATGCTTTACAATACTTTTCTATACGCAAGGTAAATGCCTACTGTTGGAAACATTTGTCTATGGATATGCCTGGATGCACAGAATAGATGATTAGAAGATTTATGAGAAAAAAATACAATGAAGAAAAGAAAAAAAATCAATATGAACAGATTTTTTAATGATTTTTTTTTTAAATTCATCTGAAAAAAAGTAAAACCATAAACATAACCATCCAAAACATTGCATAAGCTATAAAATTTATAATAATTTATTGCCGTTTTCATGAACAGGTCAAAAAACGCATCACATTTTAGTGGCTGATTTTTTCATTTACATAGAAAGCATAAAAAATGCAAGTAGTGTAATTTAAAGATTAAAATAACATTAAAAATCATCCAAAAAATAGGTGAAATAATGTTCCATCGGCATTAAACAAACATAAAACACATTTATTCTGACCTGTACTTATTACAGTATGTTTTAAATAATACGTAATAATACAAATTAAATGATTTAACCTGTTTCATTTTTGACCCAAATACAAATGGTTATTTTCAATAATGGATGAACTGCCTAATTCTTATAGTGTACACAAAAAGACCCAAATCCTTGGCCAGATGTATTAGTGGCGTGTGTTGACGCTCTGTGTTTGACCTGAAGGATTAGACAGGAAGTAACAGAACCAGTCTTTTATACTGTGATGTGTCAGACTCTCTTTAAGAGGGGATTTCTGGGTCAACACAGTTCAATTAGCACCGCACAAACACACAAAAGAGCTTACTTTCTGTCAAAACAAAAACATTTTCTTTAATGACCACATATTCATTCGATTCAGGAGGGAAACAACATTCATTGCAATCTAGGGCTAAAATTAGGATGCTTTGGATTGCATAGTAAACGCTATGATTAACATATTCCTAATTATTTTCTCACTTCATCATTACTCGTTGACAATTAACATTTGCCATGACTTGAGGCTGAATTAATCTAAACTTTGATACCCTCGTGAAACAGACACTCCGTTTTATGCTTTGCATAGTGTTCGGGGCACATATCAAATATACAAAACTACTTTTTAATGTTCTAAGGCTATAATTACTGACTTCAATTATAAACCATTGGAAGCAATTTGATTTGATAACTGATTGTTTGTTGAACATGATGGGGAAATGGGGAAAAAAGGGAAACTAATTAAAACAATTATGAATGTACAAATTGTGGGTGTGATTTGATGCACGGGTGACAATAGCTTAAAGGATACTTCGAAAAAACATGTATTGCACCATTTTTGTTTTAAACGTTTCCAAGAATGAGAGGGCAATTTACACTTTAAACCCACTCCCGGTGACCCAGATCATGTGCCCAAGATCAGTAACTTCCCAACACCGCATGACTTTGGACTAATTGTCCTTTCCATAGCTCCCTGAATATATCACATGACACAAACATGGGATTTTTCTCAAAGAAACCTGGGCCAAAACAAACACTTGAGCCACTCCAAACAAGAACAGACCAAACCCTAAAAGTTTAAGAATGAAATATTAAGGCAAGACGCTGCAGGCAAAAACACGGTTTATTTTCATGCACCTGCCAATTTTGTACTTTTGAGCTCTCCATAAAGTGTTTTTTTCCAGTGTGATTTAAAGAAAACACCCAAAATACAGCTTTAAATGTTTCTTTTGTCATGCTTTATTAATTTATGTCTAAAGATTTACATTTGTGATATATATATTTTCGACTCCACTGAGTCATAAATCTCCACTTTAACTTAAATGACTTTACAGTTTTATTCATATCTATATTCTGAAGGTTTTTACTAAGGTATGTGTTCATACATGATTTGTATACAATATTAAATGCATTATTTTCAGCTTCAAAAAAATATTAATATTTTTTTCTGTCTGTTTGCAGTATTTTCTAAACTATGGAATAAAAAAGATATTCAAAATTCCCTATGAAAAACCTTGGATCCTTATATGTCAGAAGAACTTACAATATTTAGGTAATTTTTTTTGAGAGAAATGTCATAGTGCATATTTAATTATTTTAAACAATAAATAATAATAATAATAATAATAATAATTATTATAATGATAATAATAATAATAATAATTATTATTATTATAATAATAATAACTTTAATTCCTTTCTTTGGCATTTCTTAATACAATCAATCAACTATGGAAGTATGGTGATATCTATTCCTTTTTTTTTTTACCTTATTCACCTGCAGTGTCTTCCCTTAATTAAAAAACAAAAATACCATCTCCTTCTGGCGATGACACCGACAAAATGGCCCAGACTAAAGACAATCATCAATTAATCAGAGTTTGTAAAAGAGGGCAGCGATGAGAGAAAAGAAAAGGCATTCCTACACAGCGCCGTAATGTTGGCCTCAGTGGAAAGCACTGGGCAAACAGCAGAAACTAGCTGCTTGTGAAGGGTAATGGGACATTGAATGCCAGAGGACAAAGGCGGAAGTGGCTGCAGAGAGAAAGATGAAGTAATCTCGGAAACAACTAGACACACTCCACTTGAAATTTAGCCTCAAACAAGATTAAAGTGAAGTTACTCTACACAAGTATGGCAAGGATATCAATCTTCTGCTCAGAGACAAACTAAAAACAACTGAGAAAAATGTAAAAGAAATATATAAATCTGCATTTCAGACATTTTTATAGTCAAATATACTCAAAATGGCCAATCATGAATCCAATTATGCTTTTAATTGACTGTTTTTCTCACAATATCTTGTTAATTAAAGATTCATTACTTGATTTCTTTCAATTGTAAGTTTATAGGCTCTCATACATTTTAATTTTAAGATTAAATCATAATCTTTTGAGAAATAAACACATGAGAAATGTTGTAAGCCGATAAAGTCAAGAAATTGCATCATACTTTTGAGAAATACATCAATTTTGAGAAATTTGTGAGAAACTATGAATTCGTAGTTTGTCACAATTGTGAGAAAAACTAAATTATGACATGTAAACTGAGAAAAAGTGTCAGAATTGTAACTTAGAACAGGAAAAAATCTGAACTATAAGATGTAAACTCATTGTGAGGAAATAAGAAATTAGAATTAAGTCAGAATTGTGAGAAGTTTAAGTCATAAAAATCGCAATTACATTTTTAATAAAACGACAGACACCATACAAACCTAGTTTCTACTTTTTTAGTAGTTTCTGCAGGTCTCTGTAGGCTTTTAGTACATTTTTATTTTGGTACATCACAAAGTTGTCAAAACACTGCAAAATGTAGTACTATTATCAGGCACAGTAAAAGCACACAACAGCTTGCTTTCACTTTTCCCACTAAATGCCCCTCAGTAATTTAGGAACAGTGTGAAAGTGAATGTGAATTGCAGTTCCCTGTCAAAAGGCATCTGCCCAAGCCGTTTAAAAATTCAACAGCGTTAAATCCATTAAATGGGGATAACATAGAGTTTTTGTTTCAGACCTGTTGCATAAAGAATCCCCTCCCTGCTGCCTAAAGCCCTACTGAGAAAGACAGCCTTTTAATGAGGGGGGGATAATCCAGCAAAACACCCCCACTAATGAGCCATCATCATGCAAAAATGCCAGCTTGATACACATTAATTGGATTCCCACTTTTTTTAACCAATTAATTGACCTGCATTGTCATGTGGCTTGGCTGCAGTGGGTTCCTAAGAGAGAGAGCCTCTGTTTAGTCTCAATGACTCCAATGGCTATAGGGCCTGTGAATAGAAGTAGGTTTTAGTGAGATCAGCTCTCTCATTAAAGGCTTATGACATTTGTTTGAGCCAATCCCTTTGTTGAGAAAACAGTTTGTGCTGCTCAGTTAAAGTCTCAGCTGTGGCCTGGGATGGTGATTGTGGTCAGTTTTAGCAGCAGCAGCAGGGTCCGCATCGCTGCTCTCAGATCTGTACACCTGCAGGGAAGTCTAGCGGAGAGGCTGGAATAATCCAGAGCACTTGTTGATCAAATCCTATGAGGTGGCTTAAAAAATACAAGTAATTAACTAAATATGAATGATAATATTAATAATAATAATTGATGATAATAATAATAATAATAATAATAAAATAATAAGAAGAAAAAAACTAAAAAAGCAAAAAACAAAACAAAGGCAAAAATAAATAAAACAAATAACTAAACTAAAATAAAGCAAAAAATAAGTTAACTTAAATTAGTGTACACGTAAAACTAAGTTTTTTTTGTCAATGATCTTTATAAAAGTTTACAATTATGAGGCAAAACTCATAATTATGAGGAAAACATCATACTTGTGAAACAAACTCAATATTATGATGCGGGGAAATAGCAGAGAGACCAGAATAATCCCTAGCTCTTGCTAATCAAATGCAATAAGGTGGCCTCACAAAGTCAAATAATTAAATATGTATAATAATAATAATAATAATAATAATAATAATAATAATAATAATAATAAAGCAAAAAACAAAAGCAAAAATAAATAAAACAAAAAATGATTAAATTAAATTAAATTAAAGTATTTTTTTAGTCAATGATCTTTACAAAACCTGGAATAATCCTAAGCTCTTGTTGATCAAATGCAAAGAGGTGGCTTTAAAAAGACAAATAAATAAATAGGAATAATAATAATAATAATAATAATAATAATAATAATAATAATAATAATAATAATAATAATAATAATAATAATAATAATAATTATTATAATAATAATAATAATAATAATAATAATAATAATAATAATAATAATAATAATAATCTAAATTTTTATTAAATAAAAAAGCAAAACAAAATAAAAGCAAAAATAAAAAATCAAAACTAAACTAAAATAAAGCAAAAATTAAATTAAATTAATTAAATTAAAACTGGTCATGTAAAACTAGGGTTTTTGTCAATGATCTTTAGAAAAGTTCGTAATTATGATGAAAACATCATACTTGTGAAACATAAACTCAATATTATGATTCGTGGAAATTTAGCAGAGAGGAAATCTAGAGGAATAATCCTGAGCTCTTGTTGATCAAATGCAAATAAACAAACAATTAAGTAAAATAAATAAAATAAAACAGAAATACTAAATACATAAATAAAATAATACTGGAGCAAGAAATAAATAAAAATAATAGTGACGTAAACTCAAATTTAAGATGCAAAAAAGTCAGATGTAAGCTGTAAGTCAAGATGTAAACTAAGATGCAAACTGCAAAACAAATACAAATATAAATAATTAAAAGGAAAAAAGCAAAGTAATCTAAAATTTCAATCAACAGTGTATACTTGTTGTACATGTAAAACTAAGGTACCGGTTGTGAAAGGAAACTTAAAACAGGCTTTTTGATTTCTACAATAAAAGCTATGGCGTCCTCCTTCACCGACTCTGGGTTATAACCTCTGAAAATGACTTACATACAGTGAATGGAATGCAAAGTGTTTTAGTCAATGATCTCCTCAGGGAAACAATATCCCTCAGACTGCTCCTACTCACCAGTGTAAATGAAACGCCTGTGGATTAAACAGTAACCATGAGTAAATGAGTTCAAAGAGCCCATCATATTTTGAATTTAATATTACTTCCCCAAGGGAATGCTTGGAGGCACAATGAAAAAAACATTTTCTACTAGCTTTTACAAAAAAAAAAAAAATACATGCAAAATCAGATGAGACAGAGATTCTGCTTAAACTGAATGGCCATAAGAGTTAAGCACCCCTCAAAAAATCCTTCTAATGGTAAGTTGCTTACACTGCAATGGTGTACTAAAACTGAGATGTTTTTCTTTGTGTCTTGACGGCATGTTGTCCAAACATTTTCCATTCAAACTGATCTGCAAAAATGACCAAAAAGGCTTCCAGAACCATAGTTTGCAGCTTATTGGTAAAATGTTTGTATTTTATTAGTTATCACTTATTAGTCCTATATAAAGTAACATTATTACTTTAATTATTACTCTCTGGCAACAGTAATTCATTGTGGTACTGTATTCCATTTTGTATATTCTCATCTTAGAAATCTGACTTTGCATACGTGTTTGCGAATTCTAGAATACATTTAAAAGTTTAGTACACCTCTATACATTTTCCCACTAACTTGTACAAACGAGTGAGCAACTCAGTTGTTTCCACCACTGTCTCTGAGTTTTTGCTTCTGCAATTAGATATATGCTGCTTCTCATATTATGTTTTAGAAACCACCATGTCTCTTCATACAGTTGAAGTCAGAATTATTAACCCCCCTGCATTATTAGCCCCACTGTTTATTTTTCCCCCCCAATTTCTGTTTAATGGAGAGAAGATTTTTTTCAACACATTTCTAAACATAATAGTTTTAATAACTCATTTCTAATAACTGATTTATTTTATCTTCGCCATGATGACAGTAAATAATATTTATTTTACTAGATATTTTTTCAAGATGCTATTATTCAGCTTAAACTGATATTTAAAGGCTTAACTAAGCTAATTAGGTAGACTAGGCAGGTTAGGGTAAAGCCTGGTTTTACTCGACGCGTCTGCTAGTTCGCTTGAGTGTGCGCAGCGAATGTGACGTCATCAAAGTGTTTGCAGAGGATCGCTTTGGGATTTTTTTTGAGACTTGAGCGAACAGTTCACATGGCACCGCATTTGATTTCAGTTGAATATTAATCACTTTGAAGATATTTTGTCTGAAACAGGTACGACTGCACAGATATCTTTGTGATCTGTCCATGCCTGATCATAGGGATAATCATTTGACCCTGGCTAAAATTTACAACAGTAGTGGGAAAGGAGGACAATTTTTGTAAAAGACTGGAAAAACCTGAGAGACAAGTTTAGTAAAACCAAAAAGAGAGGCCATGGCAAAGGTGGAGACCCAGGTGGTTTTAATATTACAGAATATGTTTTTCCACCATTCATAGGTTTAACACTGAAGTATATTTTACAATTCTGAATTTAAAACAATTTAATAGCTACAAAACTAAAATGAAGTGACAAATGATTTCTTTAATAACTAGAAAAAATATTTGAACCTATCTGTTTATAATATACTGATGCCCTGTTTTTAGGCTTTATTGGTGATAATGGTCAGGAATGTTGGACCATTATTGCCTTTTTAGCATATAAGTAGAGGAAAAACTAGCCAGACAATAATCTGTGAATTGTGGAGTGGGTTAAATAAAAAATAAGTCAGTATTTTTTAGTAAGTGTACTTTTTTTTGCTTTTATTCTTGCCGTAATAACAATTTATATTTGTGGAGCAACCCATGTTCTATTGTCATAAATATTTTAATAAACTTTAAAAGGTGGAATTGTCTGAGATATGAACTAAGGCAAATGATGCATCAGTTTAAATTGAAAAAATACTAAATGGTTATATTTCTTTATAATCATTAAAATAATTTATAAAAATAATAAAAATAATTAGTTTTAAAATCTTGAACGATATTAATGATATGACGAAGCTCTGGAAACGTCCTACTTCTCTTCTTATTCGTCTGGTTTTACGGTGGGTTTCTTTTGAACACCCCCTGCTGTTTAGAATATCACATGGCGAACGTGTCAAGTATAAAAGTCTTGTCCATTTCGTGAGGTGCGCATGCAGTCAGCAGAGGTCTGTGTTGCAGCGGCAGGCGAAAGTATAAATCAGGCTTAATTAGGCAAGTTATTGTATAATGACGGATTGTTCTGTAGACTATCGAAAAATATATAGCTTAAATGGACTAATAATTTGAACATTTTCAAATGATTTTTTTTATTTAAAAACTGCTTTTATTCTAGCCGAAATGAAACAAATAAGACTTTCTCCAGAATAAAAAATAATATTAGACATCTTGTGAAAATTTTTTGCTAAGTAAAACATCACTTGGGATATTTAAAAAAGAAAAAAAATTCAAAGGGGGCTAATAATTCTGACTTCAACTGTATGATGAGCTTAAGCGTGTCTTTCACTTTTTGACCATTATTAACAAACCTGAAGAATAGTTTCTGCACAAAATAAATAAATAATTAAATAAATACAAACAAAAAGTCATAATAAAATCACAAATGAACAGAGATGTATAGTAACGAAGTAGAACTACTTCACTACTGTACTTAAGTACTAAAAGGCTGTATCTGTACTCTACTGGAGTATTGTTTTTTTTCTCCTACTTCCACTTTTACTTCAGTGAATATTTTCGATGAGTTTAATACTTTTACTCTGATAGATTTATGTTCTGCATCATTACTCGTTACTAGGGGTTATTATGTACTGACGTCATTTATCTCTCATGTGCGATGTCACAGTAGAATACTATGGCGAAGGAGCCGAGGGCGAGTAGGCTAAATAACGCTCTTACTACTTATAAGGTAGATAATTGTGCACCATTCAACTGCTTGTGACTTTGCTGGACAGTCTTTTATTGACATTGAAGGCAGCACAGCACACAAGCTGCTATTTCACTACTACAGAGAAATGCTGTACAATCTCCATCTTTGCCTCTTTCTCTCTCACTTTGGACATTTGACCCGCTGGCTTGTTTGTGAGGTAACTTTTCCTCTCCTCTTGGCTGTTAAAGCGATACTTGTGGATCCTGACACGAGTGTGCCTGTGGTGCAAGTTTTCTCCACTGTGTCTAATATGGATTACCTGTGAAAACCGCGTATTATGCGCATACAGACTGTAACCGTGATAGTTCTTCCCGCCATTGGTGAAAAGTGCTTTCACTACTAAAGCCACTTGCAGCCCTTTATGTTGAGCAGGTAAAGACAATGACCAATCATATATCTTACTGCTGTATTAAAGAGCAATATTGTATTACAAATAATATATAAATATTTTTATAGATTTTAATAAAAAAAAAAATCTTGTGTTGTGAAGAAAAAAAATCTAATTATGTATGGAAAGCATCATCAATGCACCGAGATGCACAGAGATATCGAATTGAACCGAATAGATGGCATGATAATCGTAAGCAAACCAAACCCTGAGACCAGTGTAGATTCACACCCCTACTCCATTCAATTATAGACCTTTTTCTTGGCTGCTGTTTGGAGAGTGCCATAGCGACCAGCGCTTTCCTGTAGAATGCTTACAACTTCCATTTACAGCGTTTACAACCGGTAATTTGCGATCCGAAAATGGGTTTCAATATCGTTTTGAGTGGATTAAGGAGTGTTTTTGTGACACACAACTTTGAAAGGTGTGTGTTAAAGCTGTTATAATCTGTCAGATCTGTGGGTCAAGCGTGAGAGAAAAACGTTATTCTAGTTCATATAAATCATGAGCCATGTTTCTTTTCATTCTGCTTAATCACGTGCCCCCCAAAAAAGGTATTTAAAATAAACAAAACAATATGATATCTTTTGACTGCTTTCTTTAATAACTACATTACGCAATACTAGTACTTGTACTTTTACTTTCAGTATTTGAGTAGTAAATTTTGAAATAAACTACTTGCAATACTTAAGTACAAAATATGTTGAATACTTTATACTTCCACTTAAGTAGGGTGCTTAAAGAGCACTTCAACTTCTACTCAAGTCACTTTTTTGATAGAGCTCTTGTACTTTATACATCTCTGCAAATGAATGATTTATGTATGATTTGGGGTATATTATAATAATGTTTAAACGAGTTATACTAAGCTTATAGCGATTCATTTTTTCTTAAAAAAAACAAACAATCAAGAAGACATGGCTTCCTACAATGCAAAAAAGCCACTGCCATTCGGTTCAATGGCATGGATGAAGCATCTCCATTAAGTGAGGTTGATGGCGGCTAATTCTGCGCGCACTGATTTAAGGGGTATTGACCTGAGGTCTCGGGGTCAGGCTGTAGTGTCATATTGATCCAGCCCTGATCTGCATGTAAGAGGCTGATCTACGGTTCGGCCACAGATACAGCAAATGCAGAGCAATTATCTTTATCAACAGCTTAACACTGCCGAATCCTATAATGTGAAAAATTGGATGTCCTCGGAGAACGGCTCGAAAACTATTGCGAGCATTCTAATTCAATCCATTGATTAAAACCTTAAATAAACAAGAGAGGGGGGAAAAACAGACAAAAAAGCAAAACATTCTATGAAAAACATCAATGCGAGCACATTAGACAACAGCGGCCTTGGGAAAATATACAAGGTATCTGGTCTAATCTATCACTGTGAGAGTGCTGGTAATAGCAGACATTAGTAGAAGATCATTACCCTCCATTGTGCATTCACTTAACTATACTAGACAGAGGTTACAGTGTAAGGTGGGCAAATGGAATGGCAGATGTTGTTTACTGGACCGATGGAATGAGAAGAAATGGAGGAAACATGTCAGTGCTGCACGATTCAAGACAGCAGGCATTCATAAGTTTACCTTCAAGACTTCAAATGTACCTTTAGAATTGTTGACAGAGGAATAATAATGAAACAGTGATTGTATTAGAAAAAAATAAAATAAAAAAGAAACACTGATCTTATGTTATATATATATATATATATATATATATATATATATATATATATATATATATATATATATATATATATACATATATACATATATATATACATACTTACACACAACAGTTTTGTCTGGTTCTCGGATCTAATTGGGCAACAGCCGTGCGATATTCTGCAATATCAGAACTCGTACAGCCTCTTCACTCTTGTGTATTACTCCGCCCGCATAGAGTGGCAGCAGATGAATAAACTCACTACAGTTTGACAAATATTGCAGCTGTTGGACAACATCATGTACTTTTGCGAGGCTTTATTAAGCGAGAATGTAGTGGTTTAAATTGCAACTATGCAGTTTATTTATAAGGATACTTCCTATTTTAAATATTTATTATTTCTGAGATACAGCGCGTCGGCATCCATCAGCCTGTCATTAAGCAGAGCAAAGACGGTTGATGTTCTCCATCCACTAGATGGCGACAGAAACCGCATAATAAGCCCTTAGAGGAAAAAAACTCAGCATAAAACTCTAAACTACAGCTAACGAAATCATTATAAATCTGGCAGATGACATTCTAAGTCGATCTCTCTCTTTTATATGTTGTGGTCCTGTATTTATACCATAGTAATTGTAATGTATTGAGTGTAAGTTGAAACTCTCATATCAGGAATGCATGTATTTTGTGTTGGCCACTCATTGTATAACCCTGAGTTACTCTTTAGTTGGCTATCTGTTTGTTTCTAATGAGTCTCTTGTTTTCGTTACTGCACATTAGTTTAGAAAAAAGAAAGGCTGCATCCGAAACCGCATACTTCCATACTTTACAGTACGCTAAAATCAGTATTCGAGCCAAGTAGTATGTCAGAATTCATAGAATTCGAAAATCAGTATGCGAGAAGTACCCGGATGACTTACTACTTCCGGCAAGATTCTGAAGTGCGTATCCCATGATGCCCCATGAGAGAATTCATGAATGGGAGTGAAGCGACGCAGGCAGGTCACGTGACCATGACAGAGTGGTGGATGTAGTATGTCCTAATTCCATTCATACTATATAGAACATACTTTTCTAATGGCCGAGTAGTACGTTTAAATTCAAATGCAGTACCTAATGAGTAGCAGGTGGTTTTGGACGCAGCCAAGAAAGAAGAAATGGCCGCATGTGTTTAGCGCATTTCATTATCGCAGAACAACAGCAATCTGGTGGTGATTGCATTACTTTGGGTTTTTCAGTATTAATTATAGTGATATCTTGATTGCAACAGAGAAACACTGGGGAATCTCTGTAGACTGATGGCATTTCATGCTGTTGAATCAGCCTCATAATCTTAAAATGTGAGCGAAATCACCAGTTTTGTCATGACTTTAGATATTACGCAACAGAATTATTTAAATACTAGTTCTAAAGTGATTTTTGTGAAGTAGAAAAAGGATTTTTAGACTCTCCTTGTATGATTTTCTTTCTTGTATACACCATTATGCCGTCAAACGGGTGTATAAATGCAATATCACAGGAGTAGCAGTGCGATATGGCTGTATACCAGTGCCGATATACAGCCATATAGCACTGCTACGAGCGTGATATTGCTCCTATATAGTAAAACTCATCTAAAAAAATATTAAAACGTTATTTTTAAATACAGCTAATATTGAGAATGGCTAATGATGGCACGAATAATAAACAAATACAGACAATTGTATGTTTTTTTTCTTTTTTATTTATTTCTCTTTTATTATTTTAAGTCCAAGCTAAATTTGGAACAAAAAAGTCATATTCAAGTGATATTAAAGAAAAAAATCAAATGTATCTTTAGAATTGTTGGCAAAGGAATAAATAAGACAATAATTGTTTTAGCTTTTAAAGAATGAAACACTCCAATCGTATCATAGAGCTGCATACACAGTTTATAACAAAACATATCTAAAAATGTATGTAATCGATTGAAAAGACCAAAAAAAATAAAAATAAAATCAAGGAAATCTTGAGTAATTCTTCATTTTGTTAATTTTCTCTTTATGTGAGAGCTTTTATTAAAATAGATGGAAGTGCTAAAAATGTGTCCTGCTCCAGAGTGTTGAAATTGAATTCAAGTGAAACCTTATAAAGGCCTGTCCTTTGCCACTTAAAGGTCACCTCGGATGCCTGTAAGAACGAGTTTCTCTGAGTCATTACATTTGCTTTAACTGTGGGTCAGAGGCAAAAAGGTCAAACCTTGAGATGCTTAATAGTTTAATTATGACCAACGACTGCACTGCGTTTAATTACTGGACCTATCAGTGAGGACATTAATAAAACTCAAAATGTTAGTATGCTTAATCATTGAGGATTCAATTATTTACATCTGAGTGTCCATTATGTCAGGTGAAAAAAAAAAGCCCACTAAGGCGCTGAATGTCACCTACAAGTAATCAAGCAGAACTTCATTAATACGTATAATGAATTGAGCATGTATTCTTGTCATCTTTTTGCTACCTTTACTTTTCTGCTCTGACAGACACGTGTGGCAGTAATTGTTGTCCAATTTTTCGTGGGGTCATGAATTAATCTACATGTCTTTATGCCTGTCACAAACTAATAAACAGACAACTAACTGACTTTTACAGCTTCCTAGCTGATTAACATGGCAATGACTGATTTTACATGCTAGCTAGAGCTCTTTTTCACATTTTAACAGTTATTTTTATAGAAACATCCCAAATATTATATTACTTAAAAACTTCCCTTGGATTACACAAAAAAGGAAAGGCATACAGGTTTTGGAAGCACATAAGGGTAAATAACGAAGAGACAAATGTTAATTTAGGGGCAATTTTTAAAACCGAACTGTGGTCAATAATCAACAGAATCTGGAGGTAGAACATCCACATTCTACATAAAATACTGGGCTTAACACAAATCATTCATTCCTTCATTCATTCATTCATTCATTCATTCATTCATTCATTTGTTCATTCATTTTCTTTTTGCTTAGTCCCTTTATCAATCTGGGGTTGCCACAGCGGAATGAACTGCCAACCCATCAAGCACATGTTCTACACAGCGGACGCCCTTCCAGCCGCAAATAAAAAATATATATACAGAAATAACAGAAATCAATACAACTCATTTTGAAGTAGAATATTTTTAGCATTTCTTAGTAGGGATGCACGATATTGGAAAAATCGGACATTTCTATATTTTATTTTGCTGTGATTTATATTGTGATATTAATACAATTTTGGCAGATGACTTGAATACCTTTTTATTTGGAATAAAATCATTAACTTTGATTGGAATATCTTGTAGACAAGTGAATCAAAGAAACTGCAAGAATAAATTAATAAGACAGAGTAAAGAAAAAAGTGAAATAAGTAGTCAGATATTCAGGTACAGTAAAATGATATGATATTTTGGCCCTGATAATGATAGATCACGATATCACACAAAAAAAAAATCATCCGCAATATATCATGATATTTATAAACGAAGAGGGACAAATGCTTAAAATTATAAGATGCATTTATTTTATTAACAGCACATATATTTCTTAGAACTGCAACATTGATTTATGTTCAATCTGCTATTACGAGAAGTGCCACCTCATGCATATCGCTATGTTGTCCTGCCCCTATTGTTGAATAATCAAATGTAATGTATATAATGTTAACACTGTACACTCTTCGTTGCTGATTAGCAATAATAATCCCAACTCCACATTGCATGAATATAGGCAATCTATTTTGGTGCTTTTGAACAAAGATTTATTAAACGGATATATTTTTTTAAATAATATTTTCGTCACCAAACATCTTTAGAAACAGAAAGATAATACATTTAAATTAATGAGAAATATTGGAGGAAAATACAAACTACAAAATTCCTTAACATGTTAATTTTGGTGTACTAATTTTGGACCGTTATAAGTTATTTTGTTAGATTAGCTCCAGATTTGGCTTTGGGTTGACCATACAAATATTTATAATGGCAACTAATTTAAGAATAAATGAAGTGAAGTTATTATATGAAAATATCTCCGTAAATGTACAAGAACGTCATCACATGTTACTTTGGAAAAGAAAAATGTATTTATAGGGGCCCTATGATGTCAGCCATACAATTAAATTAAAAGTAGACCTGTGGACTCAATCAAATCATAATATGCACTAGTTAATATTAGACTGTGTAAATGTAAAGTAAGTATATTGGTTTGAATCAATGGAGCAGTTTTATGTACTACATACTAAACACTTCACTTGTGTATTACATACTAATGTATATGCACAAATATAATATTGTAAAGCTTCCTATAGGGAACATTAATTTAAATGAGAGATTGGTGAGAGGTGTACTTATATATGTTGAGCACTGTATGTCAAAGATTGTAAAAATGAAAATGAAAGAGGTTTATTGGAAAGTAATGCGTTTGTTACTGTACTATAATCAGTTAAATGTGACTACATTGCATAAATTAATAATTAGGAAACAGAAATGTGCGCACATCTAGGATTCTGAAACAAAATTTTCGACAGAGTCAACGTTATTGTTAATTATTAATTTTGCCAAAAGATCAAAAGAAAAATGGTACACTGCCACTTCAGCTCTCAATTTTTTTTCGACCTACATGGTCTTCATCATGTTTTAATGAACTTTGTGACAAAAAAAAAACAGAGCTAAAGTGGCAGTGTGACGATTTTCTTTTGATCTTTTGGCAAAATTAATAACTAACAATAACGTTGACTCTGTCGAAAACCAAATTTTTACTTGAATGTCAGTTTATTAAACTGTGATAGTGTTTTTTATATTTATACACTGTAAAATGCTAATTTAATAACAATCTGGAAGAGTAAATAAACCAAAACATGAACTAAAATTCTTGCCTAGTATTACACTATACATTTTGTCTGATAAGTTTGCACATACAGTATAACCCTTAAAAAAGGGTAAATTTAAAAAGTTATTTTTAAAATGCAGTGAACATTGACAATGGTTATTGTTAGTAGGTGTGATAAACTAAACTGGCTGTATTTATTTATTTATATATTGATTATATCAGTGTTTCTCAACCACGTTCCTAGAGGACCACCAGCTATGCACATTTTCCTAGTCTCCTTAACCAAACACACCTAATTCCTATCACCAGCTCATAAGCAGAGACTGAAAGACCTGAAATGGGCATGACAGACAAAGGAGACATCCAAAACATGCAGTGTTGGTGGTCCTCCAGGAACGTGGTTGAGAAACACTGGATTATTATTATATTTATATATATATATATATATATATATATATATATATATATATATATATATATATATATTTTAAATCAAGTGAAATTTGGACTAACAACAAAAGGTAATATTACAGAAATGTAAATTCTGAATTAGTTTAACTAGTAACTAGTGAATAAAAATTATTTAGAGCTATTTGACTTCACAATATACAGTGTGTAAAGCTTTAAACTAATTTATCATGCAAAATGATTAACACTTAAACCAAAGGCAGGTTAACTCTGAGCACCAAAAAAATAAAACACAGATTAAATAATTAAATATGCACATAACACACTAGTCCACCTAAAATCCTCCAAATAAGATTTGAATGGACCTGGCAACCATTAAAACAAATCCCTGTTTTTAACAAAGCACTGGACTCTGACCTTCAGCAATAATGAACCCTGTTAGCTTTCTCGAAATCCTTTAAAACATTCTTCGCTTGTAGCCTCACCATAATACAGTAAGGGTCAAAGGTGATGTCCTGTCTATTATGGTACTCCACGTGTTTAAAATAGCACAAAATAAAGCCACAAGCAGAGCTCCGGTGGGCCACACAGTCACACAAATTCAGCGTTCATATTTCACGCATGCACACCGCACTGACCCTTCAAAACTCTTAGTCTTTGTTGCTGCTGGTTAATGAACAGATTAGTAGCGAAGGAGGAGGAGAGGTCAAGGCTAAACCCTTTAACAGGAGGGATAATCGGTGACAGGTGGATCCACACTTCTGGACTTCTGCACTGTCGTGCTTGGTCTCCAAAAAGTCAAGGGGAGCTTGAGGAGTTAACATTTTTTTAAGCACTAAATTGGATACTTGTTGGCAATGTGCCTTCCCTTTGTGCGCATTGTCCAAGGCCATATTTACAAAACGGCGCGGCTGGATCTTCTGAAGCAGATTGCGCTGAATGGGACTCCCCTGGAAGATTGGAGGAGACACTCGAGAACAGGCGCACAATGAGAGCCAGGGTGCCAAAGGAGTGGGAGGTGGGGTGGCATTTGCGCCCGTTTTCATTCATTTCTTTAATATTCCACCGCAGGTTCTGCTTGAGAGAGACGCCCATTGTGAAGGGCTGAATGGGAGACTTTAGGAGTGTCTCTGCCTCCATTAATTAGGGCTCACTGACGCTTCCGCTCCCCGAGAGTCCGCCTCATTATGATTTCCTCACATTCTTTAGCACAACTTAACCCCATTCCTCTGCTCTGACATCAAAGAGGAGAAGAGGACAGACTCGCTCGCTGGCTCGGCTGCGCTTGCATACTGGGCATGTTTTATTTAGCCTTGGTGACCGGATTATTTGGAGAGCGGTACAGTAGGTTGGGTGATGCATAAAGCAGATGATTTTTGCTGCTTGTTCAAACTACTTATTTAAAATGAGCGGACTCAACACAATTCTTGAGGGTTTTTTGGGATAACTAAATTGTTTTATGTTCAATTTATTTAAATATGTGAAAACAATTAAGTTAACTTAATATGTTTGTGTAGGGACAACATGAAGGAATTGTGTGGAACCAGCAATTTTTTGTGTACTGTAGTATTCATTGGGTTAGTAAAAAAAACACTGCCATTGTACTTTTATTTAAGCTTCTACAGTTGTGAAATGATATGCAGCCAAACCAAAATACACTGTTCCACACAATGTATTAAGATTGTCCCAACACAAATCTATTAAGTTAACTATTATTGTGGACTAAACATAAAACAATTAATTTGTTTTATATTGTTTAAATACTTTGGGGGTTGAGTATACAAATATTTATAATGGCAACATATTTAAGAATAAATGAAGTTATTTTATAAAAATATCCCAGTAAATATCTAAAACGCAGTCAAACATTACCTTGGAAAAAAAATCTATTTATAGGGGCCCTGTGACGTCAGCCATACAATTAAATTAAATGTAAAAAAAAAAATTGAATTGTTAGATAAGCTCCAGATTCGGCTTTACTATATAAATATTGATAAAATGTAAGAATAAATGAAGTTATTATTTGAAAATATGAGACCTGCGCACTCAATCAAATCATAATATGCACTAGTTTCTGTTAATATTAAACTGCAAATAGACTGTTTAAATGTAAAGGCAGCATATATGTTTGAATGTAGCAGGTTTATGTACTACATAGTAAAAAGTTTACTTTTGTATTACTAAAATAAATATAATCATTAAAATGGGGAACAGAAAATTTTAAAAGTAAAAATACCAAAAATTAATTGGAATAAAAAAAGAGAGAAAAAACAGATTATGAAACAAGAATGTTATGAATTTTCATAGTTTTTCCGGCCTATTTAGTATTTTTAAGCATATAATTAAATTATAGTTTTTTTAATCCCTTTCGATCATACAGTATGATTTCCCAAAAGCAACATTAGTCTACTGTAAGCAGGTTGTAAAGACCCTTGGTGCAAATGATAATGATCTACTTTATGACACTTTGATAAATACAGCCTGGGTCTAGTTGATTTTGATGTACAGTGCAGGGAATTATGTGTTTTACATCACAGTGGAATGAACTGCGAACTATTCGAGCATATGTTTGATGCCCTTCCGGCCGCAACCCAGTACTGGAAAATACCCATACACTCTCACATTCACACACTACGGCCAATTTAATTCATTTAATTTACCTAAAGCGGAAACTCATGTGAACACGAGGAGAACATGCAAACTCCACAGAAATACCATAAACCATTTTAGATAGTATAATATAATACAACATATTATATTAACGTATTTATTTTACATAATCAAATGGTCCTCCATTGTAGTTCCTAGTAAAATAGTGCAGAATGCAAAATGTCGCTCTTGGTAAGGATGAACAAAAAGAATCAATGAACGCATCCATGTGATTAATTCTGATTATGTGCTGATCGCTCTCAAATATATGACACAGTTGAAATGACCCAGATATCTGGAATATCACAAACACACACACACAAAGACATAAACACACTCAGGAGAACTGACTGCAAAAAATAATGACAATTCATGACCTCAGGATCACGCAATGACACTCCATCTGTATGGTTATTAATGTGACAGTGCAAGTGTCACTTCCCATGGATAGGCCAGTGATACCAGGTTAATTCTGTTTACAAAGGGCTAAATGTTACATTACTTTCAGAGGGGGAAAATCAATACCTGCCCTTTCTTTTGTTATAACGTCTTTTTGAAAATCGATAAGGCTTACTACAAAGACATTTTTTGAGATGCTAGTGGGATACAGGTCATTGAAAATTGAATATATATGTAGAGTGATAAATTCTGTCCCAGCGAGGCGATGGCATGAACACATAATCAGCTGAAGGAGTTTGCAGACTAAGCTTGGAAAAGGATTTGGCAGGAGAGGTTTTATTAAGAAAGGTGGACGTCTTTTTTTTTTTTTTTAAAAAGCTGTTTGTTGTTTTAACTAAGAGTGTTAATTTAGATGAACATGATGCAGGACAACAACTCATAGTGGATGGAGCCTATAGAATGCAGTTATATGATCCAAAAATGAAAGATGTTGAGGCAAAAATAATCTTATATTTGCATCATACATTCATTCATTTTCCTTCAGCTTAGACCCTTTAATTATCTGGGGTCGCCACAGTGGACTGAACCGCCAACTTATCCAGCATATGTTTTACGCAGCGGATGCCCTTCCAGCCGCAACCCAACACAGGGAATCACCCATACATTCACACACATACACTACGGCCAATTGAGCTTGTTCAATTCACTTACAGCGCATATCTTTGGACTGTGGAGGAAACCGGAGCAAACACAGGGAGAACATGCAAACTCCACACAGAAATGGCAACTGACCCAGCTGGGGCTCGAACCAGCGAACTTCTTGCTACCCACTGCATCACCGTGCTGTCCAGATGCGATATGATTTCAATACTTAACATGAAATATGTAAAAACTTTAAAAAAATTCTGTGATTTTGATTCAAATAGATTAAATAGAATACCTAATAATACATTAATTTTAAGATATAATGTGCCTCATTTACAAATTGAGTTAACTCAGAAATGCAACCAAAGGATATAATACAAACATTAAACTGAACCCACAAAAAAAATACACTTTCTACATTTTTCTATCTATTTTTTAAAAGTAATGCAGAAAAAAAAAAATCCATTATTCTTTGTTGTTGCATTGCATCAAACAAGGCATGCATGTAGATGGTGTGGCGAGTAAACAAGAATACCAGAGTATGTACTAAGATGTGAGGAGTGTCAAAATAAAAGTGCATCTGAAACAAAACTAATGGAGGTATCAATATTTTAGGCAAATAATCAATACATCAGCCCTAACACAAGTAGGCATGGATGATAACTGTTTTCAAGGTATACCGCGGTTTGGAAAAGTCAAGGTTTTAAAACCGCCAACATTTTCTGCTATACCGGTCCTACAGTATATGTAAGATTTTTATTTCAGTTTTATTTTATTTTTTTGTTTTTTAGGACAACAGTATCTCCAGCAGAAAATATCTCCAAAGAGACTGTTTAAAATTGTGAAGAAATCTGTGTTATTGAAACTAATGAAGACAGCAGAAGTTAATCAATCATTTGAATTATTTAGCCTGACATGTTTACAGTTCCAAAATATTTTAAATGTTTCTTAAAATAAAATATATTGTATATATATTGTGTTCAAAGGGGGAAAAAATCTTTTTTATCCAGACTTTTAAAAAGAACATCTTTTAGAGCAGTAATCACAATACCGTGAAACCAGCCTGATCTCACGAGAAAACGTAAATATTTTACGTTTTGCCAGTTTAGTGGCGAATTCGTACGAGTTCAGTCGTACGAAATTGTACGATTTTAAAAAGGAGGCGTGGCACCTAACCCCACCCCTACACCCAACCGTCATTGGGGGATGAGCAAATTGTACTAAATTGTACAAATTAGATCGTACAAATTAGCCACTAAATCAAAAAGTTATGAATTGCCGTGAGATTGTGTCGGTGAACCTGTGATATTTTTTATCCAAGGTTATCATACCATCAGAATCTTATACCGGCCCATGCCTAAACACAAGCACTCAAAAAAATGACATTTGTTGTTTGTTCAAACTGCTTATTTGAAATGGGCTGAAACAACATGATTCTTGAGGTTTCTTGGGACTGCTTAACTGTTTTATGTTTAATCCAATTAAAGTTGTAAAAAAATAAGTTTAACTTATTTCCTTCATGTTGTCCTAACACAAATCGATTGTGTGGCACCCAGCATTTTTTACATTGAGGGCTGTTTTTGCCCTGGATAGTACACGTGACTAATTTTATACAGCTTACTAGATGAAAATCTGATATATTTGAAACAAATAAAATTCTTTCCAAAGTTATTTTCTTTAAAGTCTATTAAATGTTATTGCAAAAAATTCAATTAATGGCATAACGTAAATGAATTATTTTGGAATTTTACAAACAAACTTAATATGCAATTAATTAGATGAATTGACAGTGCTAATTTTTGACATTCAGCAACAAGTCACAAGTAAAACTTGAGCATCCCGAAAAAGCACCTGATGCTATTTGCACACCAAACCAAAGATAAAATACCACCTATCTGTGCTTGCCGCTCAACACAGCTGTTTTCCTCACAAAAACACACCGGAGCATTGACCTTAAAGTCGGCTTTCCCTTTGCCGGGGCACAAATAAACGTGCAAACACGACCCGGGGTGCATTTGAGCACTCGACCCCAGGCCTCCATTTGTGCTGGAATTCACTTTGCCTCATTAGTTGCACACTTTCTTAGTTTTTAACAATGCCTTTGCTTGAGTCCTCCCAGCAGAAATCTTCTCTGTCGATATTTTGCAGAGCCGGGAGCAGTTTGGGAGAGCAGAGATGGTTTTTCCTCTCCCCCTCTCTACCCCTCTCCTAACTGGTTTAAGACTTGTAATTATCTCTTGCTGGGGGAGGCTGTAAATTGGATTAAAGTGGTGAGTCTCAGCTGAGTGAATTACCTCCATCTCCCCACTTGGTGGGCCAGGCCTGATAAACGTGCAGGGGGAACGGATTTGGATTCAGCCTTCGCATTCATGGCTTCCTCGTGGAAAGAAATGAAATTTTCCGACAGAAGGGGCCGGTGTGCCGCTGGTATCTGTTCGCGTCGTGTTTCATCTGCTTCTGCTCTTCCAGAAATGCAATTACCTGCGTTATCGGTGGCTAAATGGTCACAGCTTGGCACAGAAGTCTGTCTACCTGCTCAAGCCACCTGACTGTACTATTTTACATGGCACTCTTCTACTGACAGTGGGTATGCACAGTTACACTGCTTAGCTTGACCATTAAAATATAAAAGAGCTGTGGGGTGAGCTAAAGTTATATAATATTTAAAACAGAAGGCAATCATTTCTTAACGCAAAAACAATGCCAAAATAAAAACAAGATAACAAAATACAACAAAGAATTACTATTCAAAGTTTCTGAATTAGTAAGATTTTTTGTCAGCTACATTTATTTCATTAAAAACAGCAATACAGGCATATACAGTAATATTAAATTATGTTTTATTTAAATGATAAAACTCCATTTTCAGTGGCCATAACTCAAATATTTAGTGTAACTGATTGCAAATGTTTGAACAGTAGTGAATACATTGAATTGAATTGAATAGTGAATACAGTATTCAATTATGTATATACACACTTTTAATCAATTTATTTGTTTGTTTCTATAAATTCTCATTCACAACAGGTGAACTATTTGTGATTCTAATGCCAGGGAAAAATGGTTAAAATCTGATATTTAACATATTTAAATCCGAATAATATTTACAAATATACAAGGTATACAGTCCTCAGCATATACGAGTACACCCCATTTTGAAAATGAATATTTTTTATTAATTTCTTGAATTTCGTGAATATGGGTAATATATATTGGTGCATTTGAACTAAACAGATTTATTAAACAGATATATTTATTAAAAATATATATTTTAGTGACAGAACATCTTTAGAAATGGAAAGATAATAATTTTAAATTCATGCAAAATATTGCAAAAATAAATAAATAAATAAAATAAAAAATAAATAAATAAATAAAATAAAAAATAAATAAATATATATATATATATATATATATATATATATATATATATATATATATATATATATATATATATATATATATATATATATATATATATATATATATAAAGCACTTAATAGGAAAAAAATGGTTTATAATGGAATCTATAAATAAATTCTCTATTACAGAAAATAATAAAAAATAATGATGATTATTATTATTTTATTATTGAAAATACTGTAATTATCATTTCTGATCAAATATCATTGTTAAATAAGTGTATCAACATCTCGAATAAATAAACACACAAAATTTCTGACATTAATCTTTTGAATTAATAAATTTGCTAAATACTTTTTACAAAAAAAAAAAATAATAATTTTAATAATAATATTAAATTACAATGAAACTAAAATAAATAAACATAAAATATACAAAACCAATCATTGGTTACTTTTGAAAGGCACTGACTGGAAAAGTGACTTCTGATGCATTTAGGAGAAAAATAAGTTTGCATTTACAATCTGGATCGGATTTAAAATCCAAAATTACTCGACAGTGGCTTTTCATTTTTATCCAACCCTACAAAAGAAAGGAATGCTATTCTAATTCCTTCCCCTTATTACAGAGTTACTGGCCGGTTTCCATTTAACAAGTTGCTGGAATCTAGTATAAGTGAAATTCTCATGACAAAAAGTTTGTTAATTCCCATCGGGCCCGAATGAATAATGCTGATAGAGGGCAAGCTCATTTTTAAAGAAAGAATAGGTGATTTGGTTGGAGTAGTGGGACCTGGGAGTGAGTGATAGGTCACTCTCTGTGATTGTAAAATTGTAATCCTGGTGTGAAATGCCTTTAAGTCTTTAAGGACAGCATGGACTCTGGAGCGTGAAATAGTAAATCTATGTTTCTGAGAGCTGTGAGCCTCCAGTATAACTGCAAGAGTCACTCACAGTCTTTGCCAGCTGCTCCATTTACATCAACCTGCCTATTCGCATGCCCAAACACTACCACGACAAATTTAGAACAATTATTTAATACCTGAAAGATAAAGCTATGGTCAATTTTACACTGTGTCTGTGCAAGAGGGGTTTAAAAGACAAATGGTTTAATGTTAGATTTAAATGTGTATTTCATGCGACTGTGTCTTCAAAATGATTTATTTATTTATTTTTTGGAGTTATATATTGTTAAGAGGGTCTGTGCCAGCAGAGGGAGCAACATATTAATATCACTAGATTGCGAATTTCTAAATATATATATATATACACACACTATTCTTTATTTTATTTTATTCCTTTTTTAAAAACAACAAAAGTTAAAAATGTACTTTCCATTCTTTTTCCAGTTTTCTAACTTTTTTATTAAAGGCTTTAATAATGCATCCAACACAAATAATTGGCATGATTAGAACTTTGCAATTTCTATAATATTTGTCTAAGTTTAAGTACACTAATAAAATGTTGTTTCAAAGATGATTCCTTAGTTAAAAGTGCAGTATGATTGTCTTCAGAAACATTTTTAGTTGAAAATCTCTTCACATTCCAATAGTAATGATTAAAGTAAAAGATCTAAATGTATTTATATGTATTTTTATATTTTGGGTAAGGCATAAAACTAAAAAAAAATGTTCATCCAATTAAATATTGTCGGGCTGACATTAAGTAGCCCAAACTGTCTGTCACCCAATGTAGATTTGAACAACTGCGCACCCGTTCACGCAGAATCGCCGATGCGTGTTCACACTGGCCACGGTCATGTGGACACGAGTGACAGCGCTAAAAACAAATGCTCAATCAAAAATCCTGAATCAATATTGGAGTTATTTTTGCATGCTGGAGGAAGGATGACACCATGACTGAAATATTTATTTTACATAATTTTTTTAAACTATTTTAGTCACGCAAAGCTGATGTCGATTTTGTTGTTACAAACAGGTTATATGCACAGAAGTGTTGTTCAGCCATTGAAATCTTCTGGTGAAAGATTGATGTGACTATTTTCAGGTTCATAAGGGACATTTTACAGCATCGATAATGTCAATTTTTATTTAGTTTAACAACAAAACAGAAGTAAATAGCACTATTCCACCTCGTCTGCTTTACTGAGGTGAAGTTGGTTTTATATTCACATCGGTTCATTTTTGAACAATGACAACACCTGTGACACGCTCCCTATATTGTTTACCATGTTACTTTGTTTGCTAACTACACAACTGAAAACGTGCTAGATATGCTATATTTAGGCAGATCACCTACTGCACCTTTAAGTGATTGTAAACATTTTATTTGGGCTGAATTTAAAGAAACAAATTAAGTTGAAAATTCCTCAACTTAATTTTTTTGTTTAAATTCAATCCATATAAATTTTTTGCAACAATTTTGCAGTCATTTTTTTTTTCAGTTTTTCAATTGGGTTTCGAGAAATATTTATTTATTTATTTAGTAAACAGATATTAGCAAGGACATTAGATTTATAAAAATGTATTTCATAAAAAATAAATATTTATTTATTATTATTATTATTACACATGCATTTTTTTGCATCAAACAGTGTTATGTTAAATGAGTGTTAGGACATTTTGTCTGTAAAATTATGATATATTTCTCTGTAAATATAAAATGAATTAAAATTTGACACTGCGACACTTGCCACAGCTACAGTGCTCAGCATAATTAACCATTTGTGATTGCAATGCCAATTAAAAAGGTTAAAATTTGATATTTGACAGATTTAAATCTGCTCAGCATAATTGAGTATTTTTATCCATTTCTCAGTGAATATAGGCAATGTATTTTGATGCATTTAAACAAAACATATTTATTAAACAGATATATTTATAAAAATAATATTTTAGTCACCAAACATATTTAGAAATTGTAAGATAATATAATTAAATTCAAGCAAAATATTGAAAAAAAATTACAACCTGCAAAATGTCAACTAAATTTTTCAATTCTTTTGCTTCTCTTGATTTTTCCTCTTTTTAAATTTGTATTTAATATTTTTCTATAACATTTAAATTTGGGTGTACTAGTTTTTGGACTATTTTGAGTTATTTTGTTAGTTTAGCTCCAGATTTGGCTTCATTACAGACTAATCTAATGTATATGCACAAATATAACATTGTATAGCTTCCTATTAAAAATATGAATTTAAAAGATAGATTTGTGAGGGATGTACTTATATTTGCTGAGCACTGTACATTTAATATAAATTAAATATCTTCAAAATAATGATATCCATCGTACCGTACAACACATGTACCATAGGGTTAAAAATCCAGTCACACTTTGCAATAAGGTTTCGTTAGTTAATGTCAGCTGCTGTGTTTAATAACATGAACTAATAATAAGCAGTACATGTACAGCAATTATTAATCTTAGTTCAGCATTTACTAATGCATTATTAAAATCCAAATTCATGTTGTTAACATTAGTTAATGCACCGTGAATTAACATAAACTAATAATGAACATCTTTATTGTCATTAACTAATGTTAACATAAATAAATAAATACTGTAATAAATGTATTGTTCGTTGTTTGTTCATGTTAGTAAATGCATTAATTAACAAAAACTAATACAACCTCATTGCAAAGTGTAACCAAAAAGTCTAATGAAACAAAGCTTTAACTCTGAATGTGGAAAAAAACAATAAAATGGGGACAGAGGGAGATAAAGAAGACTTCCAACAACTAACTTTTAGTGTTTTTTTGCAAAGCCGATTACTCTTATTTGATATTTCATGCTACATTGAAGGATAAGTACTGCTCTAGGGTAGAGACACTAGCGAGCAATTCATTTCGAGAGTGTCTCTCTCTCACACACACACACACACACACACACACACACAAAGGGCTTTCTGCAGAAAATATTTGCCTCTTTGAGACAGTGTCAGACGACGGAAAAACCAAAGAGATTATGAGCGTGTTTTTTCCTCTCACTAAAAATGTCAATGTTCTTCAAAGGATCAGTGGTTCGTATGTGTTTCAAAGGGCATATTTACTTTATAATACCCAGAAAGCCATTACATCCTCTATCATAAATTATTCAGGATGTTTTCTTTAAATAAAACTACTTGTCCATTTATCAAAGGAAAGTCATAAAATACTTGTTATCAAATCTCTACGAGTGTCAATAATAAATAGCTACAATCTAAAATATGCACGCTTATTAACTCAAATTGGGTAAAATATGAGCAAACCCTATTTGGTTTTGTCCACATCTGACGCAAAAATTGGAATGAAACAACCCAGCATTTTTTAAAGCTCACTTGCAAGATCATCAGATCAAATATGACTTGATCTGAATGTTCTTTTTCATAAAGGTTTGGCTTGGATTTTGTTTGAAGTGGGTTGGTTTTGATGAGCGTCTCTCTTTCTATTCTCAGCTGTTGAAATATATGTTGGGGAGTGTTAATTGTGGGAGATTCTTTGCCACAGTGGGAGCTTTGGCCTGTCACTCAGCATGTTTGTGTAAGATACAGGCTGTTTGGAAACCTCCTCCGTGCTAATTCATTTATTATTACCCTGGTGAAATATAGCCCAGGAAAAATGTGAGGGTCGCTCTGAACATCATGCCAGAGATTTTCTTCTGTTTAAATTAGTGTAATGAGTAATATAAATCAGATGTTCTCTGGGGTAAAAAAAGATAACATTTTAAATTAAAAACACAACAATCACTCAACATGTGAAGAAAAAAGGAGTTACATTAAATTATGCTGCTTTTACTTAGATTTTTTTCATTTAAAAACACATGGGTTAGTCGTCACATCAAAGTTTTTAAAAAGCTTAAAACTAGTAATAGTTCTGTGTGCTGCAACCAAACATCTAAAGAACTAGAATTTTATTAATTACAATGGTTTGACCAAAAAATTGGCTTGACATTTTAAACTTTTCATGGTTTGACTGTTTTTTTTTTTTTTATTTGTTTAAAAGTTGGACTGAAAATTGACGTTTTTGTTTGCAGTTTTGAAAGCATGTTGTCAAAACAACCCCTGTTCACACAAATCCAGTAAATTCATCTGCAAATAAGATCCTGTAGTCATTGTTTTGGTATTCAGGCTCTCATGCCTACACTGTAAAACCCAACAGTCAACTTTATCAAATAAAATGTTTAGTCAACTCAAAATTTACTGGAAGTTAATTCTACTCATTTGAAAAGAGTTTTGAACTGTTCTGAAGTGTTGAAGGTAATGACTTAATTAAATACCTCATTACTTCAACTTAAATGGAGCAAGCTCACAGTACTCATATAGATTAGTTTTTTTTTTTACTTAAATGGTTTGTACTGTAGCAATCGGTTTCCTCAAATGGTTTGAGCCATCTTAATTTATTGGGTTTTACTGTGCTCAAATTGCTTCATTTACACAAATGGATTAAGTTCACAGTACTCGTTAGGATTGGTTTTTGAACTTAAATGGTTTGTTGCAAACGGTTTGTTGCAAACGGTTTCCTCAAACGGTTTGAGTTACCTTAACTTTTTGGGTTTTACAGTGTACAGATTTAACAAATAATAAATGTGATGTAATGTGATACTCTCTGTAGTTTACAAGGTGACTACAAAAATCTTGCTGCCTTAATTTAAGTTGAATCAAAGGAACTTTGCTAGTCATCTCAACAACTAGGGCTGCACAATATTGACATTGCGATATTTTGTTTTTTATCGATGTATATTGCAATATGAATACTATTTCACCAGATGGCTTGAATAGCTCTATTTAAAAAAAAAAAAAAGATTTTTTTATTGATTGGGGTGATTTTATAAGGGTGTGAATCACTCATTCATTCATTTTCCTTTGGCTTAGTTTCTTTATTCATCAGGGGTCACCACAGCAGAATGAACCACCGACTTTTTCAGCATATGTTTTGCACAGCGGATACCCTTCCACCTGCAACCCAGTACTGGGAAGCACCCAGGTAAACCCATACACTCTCACATTCACACACACATTTATACACTGCGGCCAATTTTGTTTATTCAATTCACCTGTAGCACATGTCTTTGGACTGTGGGGGAAACCGGAGCACTCAGAGGAAACCCACCCCAACACAGGGAGAACGTGCAAATATCACACAGAACTGACCCACCCGAGGCTCAAACCAGCGTCCTTCTTGCTGTGAGGCGACAGTGCTAACCACTGAGCCCCCATGCCACCCTGTGTAGTCTTCACTGTAGGAATAATTCAGTTCAAGTATTCTTCATTAAAGTTACAAATGCTGTACTTTTTGTGGCCGATTACTTTAACTTCTCTTGAAATGCCTTTAAAACACATGCAAACGATAAAGTTGTTGCTATGGTTACACTTTGCAATGACTCGACAAATCTCAAGTATTCTCAATTGTTGTGCTGATCAACTATAATCCCTCATCACTGCATATCGTGCGATGTGACCATTGCAGACACACATTGCAATATCGATGCTGAAATGATACAATGTGCAGCTTTATCAACTATATCAATCAAACTGACCAGTGTTGACAGATATAGCTGACTTTTTCCAGCCCAAAAGCTGTCCTAAACCTGCCAAAAATAAAAAAAATACTCAAAATACTAAACTAATAATTTATTTACTTTTTTTTTTAGAGATTTATTTCTGGCCTTTATTAAATGGATAGGACAGTATTTCAGACAGGAAGTGAAGTGGGAGAGAGAGGCGGTAGGGAGACAGGAAATGTCCTCAAGCCAGGATTCGAACTCAGGACGCCCTGAAGTGCTACTGCACCATATGTCAACACGCTAACCACTAGGCTATTGTCCAACTGTCATCCTTTTAAACCATAGAGCAGCCAACCCCAGCAGTCACAGAACCACAGCATAACCGAAACACATGGAAACACTGCCCCCTCTCACCTGCCCACTGCACTTAATGTTAGAGTATGTTTTACTTTCGAAATGGGGTATAAATTCGTCCTATTTGGTGTTTTAAATTCTTTTGAACATAATTAGGTGCTGCTTGTCAATCAGACAACGCTTCTATGTTTGTTCTTGCAGTCAATTGTGGAAAAAAAAATTATCGATAAAAGTGTCATGATAAAGCACTGTGAGTTCAACTGCAGGTGAAGAGACGTCAGATTTTGATACAACTTTCTTTCATCTCCCCTTGCGGGTGGGCCCACGTGGTCTGTGCTATACACTGGTCACTACTAACTGAATGGAGTAGGAGCACACAGTTTTGTTTAGTTGAAGTTGCATATAAAAGTTCTGTTTCAAAACTGGCCAAATTTAGTCAACCCACCTATGCCATTATGTACCCGCACAACCAAATTCAAAACCGCCCAATCTGGCAACACTGAAACTGACTAAACATATTAATTTAAACTCTGTATAACTTAAAACATTTAGTCACTAAACACTAAAAGTCAGTAACATAAAAACATTGGATGTCCTGACTTATATACATTTTTACAGTGTAATAATGTTCGCACTCTTCTTCCAAAAGTTAACATTTTCACAACTTGCCCTGAGTTTGCTAACTTATGTCTAGTGCTAGAATCTATTAAAAATAAATAAATAAATAAACTGACCAACATAACATGAGTATTTTTGAATAATCTAATCTAAGGGTGCTTTCACACCTAAACTTTTGTTTCAGAACCTGGTGCCTTTCCCCAGTTAGCGCGGTTCGTTTGGCATATGTGAATCCAGCAATTACGCTCTGATCCGTGCCAAAACCATCGGTCCGCGATCACCTGAATGAGGTGGTCTCAGCTCGATTGAAATCGAACTCTGTAGTGGATCGATTGTAGTGAGAAAGCAAAACGATCCGAGCCCAGCTATATATCACAGTGTATTATGGATATGTAATAGGCATATATATATGGCTATATGAAGAGAGAATGATGAGTAGGGCGGGATGTCATTCCTACCGGTAAATGTGCGTTTCCTGTCAAATACGAAAGTGAAAGCATGCTAACTATTAACAAGAGCTGTTTATCCGTTAAGAAAACTGACTGAACTGCAGTCTTGGTTTATCTGTTATTTCATTGTATAATGTAAAGCCTATAATGCATAATTCTAGCCAAGAGCTAAGTAGGAGAAAGTCTTACCTCTGATTTATATCTGGCGATGATGTCTGTGGGTCACCATTCAAAATTAAAGCACAGATTTTCGCTTAAAATGTCTTACTGCTCATTGCAGTAAATTAAAATAAGGACGCATGACAGCTGAGCGGGACTCTAAAAAATAAACCCTGAAACTTTGACCAATGTGAGGAGAGTTTACTCGCACATGACTTGTTTTAGCTCTTTTAGTCTGTTTAGAAACTTTGCCATGTGTAAGCAAACCGCACCAAGTACAAAGAGCAACATTATAACAATTTTAATCCCTGTTTCGGAACAAAACAGATGTGAAAGCACTCTAATTTTCATACAAAATCAAATATATGAAGTAAATATTTCTACACAACTTGATCTAAGTTTGCTAAGCTCCTGCATGCAAAAACAACATGAAGCATGACTAAAATAGATGGCTGAGCCTTGTGCTGAAAGTCCATCACAGTAGTTGTGCGAGACCAGCAAATGAGTGCGTGTTTTCCCGCTGCTCAGAAGACAGTGGTGGTAAAGCTCTTTCATCTTTAATTTCCTGCTGTGTCATCTATAGGGACAGATCAAACAGGGGACAAAGTGTCCCTCCATGCTCTTCTATTACAGATAATCACCCCCCTCCCTCCGCTCTTATCTCCTCACTTCCTCTCCCTTTAGCCCCCTCCTGAGGACCCTCCCGCAAGGTGGAGAGAGAAAAAAATTTGATAAAAGATAATTACATCCCCCTCCTGCAAACATTTAGGGAGATCTGTCAATAGCTAGCAGTTGGGGTTTATTGCGAACGCAAGAAAGGCAATTTGCTCCACAAACACCACAGGAATCTGGAATTCTGAGACACTACAAATACAGGATTTCTGGATCCATGTGCAAGGCCCTGTGATTTCTGCACTGAAGGAAAACATAGCTGGAATAACAGAATAATTTGATGTATAACATGTAATTTGGGTAAATTTGCATGAATAAATCAAAAGTAGTGCTAATTGGATCTACCTAATCAATAATATCAGCAAATATTAAGCTATAAAACAATTTAAATATGAGATTTACACAATCCGTGTGTCTTTGTGAATGAATGATGCTGCTTTGTTTCCTATATACAAAATGACACATGCATAACGCTCATGGTGTTTTCAGCATCTACTGTTTTACTATTTGAGAACAAACATAAGAACTTTATTTACAGAGCTAACATCATACCTTCCACGTGGAAGCTAGAGCTGCCCGATTCTGGCTAAAATGAGAATCGCGATTTTTTTGCCTAAATTCAAGATCACAATTTTCTCACGATTCTGTAGATGTAAAATAAATGTAATATCAGTAGGCTAATATTATTGTTATTTCTCAACATATGGTAAAACAACAATATTATGTGTAGGTCTACTGTTGGTCTGATGTTGAATTTTTATGTTTTAGACATATGCTTGCAATCTGTCATTAGCAACATTATTAGACCATTTTTTTTTCTACTGGTAAAATCAGTCATTTGTCATTATTAGCTTACATTTTGCATTATATTCAACATTATATAGGCTGAAGTAGTTATACTGACACTGTTAAACATTTATTTTCAAGTACAACACTCTGTTCACTATGAAAGAAAAACATTAAATGCTTGTCATAATCATAACTCTAAAATGCGACATGATTATTTAAATGATGTTGGCGCTTTCGGCTTCATTTTTTACTGCTAAGTGTGGTTAATTCGTCCTGCACGGCTCCCAAACGATCACTCTGTGCCACAAACTGAATGTTATTTACAACTTTATTACCTGTTATTCACAGCCAAAGCAGGTTCTGTTCACTAAAGTAGACGCGCGTGTCTATCATTAAGTAGGGTGCGCGCTCGCCCTCTCTGTGGTAAAAGCTCACGGTCAGCAGCTCATGTCTCATGTGTTTTCGCAGACGCGAATACATCATTACATGAAGACAGAAATGACATTTTTGGGTGTATTATACCTTATAAATACAGTATGTGACTCTTTCAACACCATTTGGAGGTGTCCATGTCGCTAAGCAACGCAAAACAATTTGAAGACTTGCAGCCGCCTTTGCTTCTCTCCTGAACTTGAAAATATGATTGGCAGAATCGTAGAAATGCTGGATTAAGATCGTCTAGGGGGTCGAATCGAGATCGCGATCTTTTTTCGATTAATCGTGCAGCTCTAATGGAAGCTCAGATTGTTTTTAGGATAACCCATCAAAATAAATTGTTCGAACAAATGAAATTGTATTCATTGTAATGGTTCCTAAGGAGCCGATCACGTCATGTATTTTGGGAGTGAAAATTCATTATTTTAAATTGGCATAAGAACATTCAAATAATAAGTGATATGGTCTTTTTCAGACATGCCTACATCACAGAGAGCTGAAAACATCTCAACTTTTCAGAATACCGCATCTGCATCGCATGTCAAGTGACAAAAACCAACCAATCAGCTTGGATTATACTAGGGCTGAACAATTACTTGAAAAAAGATCACAATCTCCATTCAACCCTACACACGATCTAAATTCAGCTATTCTACGATTCAGCCAAGGTTAGGAGAGAAGCATAAAGGAGGTTGCACAAGTCTTCACGTTTTATCCGTTGCTTAGCAACATGGACACCTCCAAGTGGTGTTAAAAGTGTCAAATACTGTATTTATAAGGTATAATTCACTCTAAAATGTAATTTCTGTCTTAATGTAATGACGTATTAGCAGCCACGAATCACACATGAGCTAAAGCACTGTTTATTTACTACTGAGAGGATGTGCACGTGCCAATGATGTCTACTTTAGTGAACAGAACCTGCATAGGCTGTGAATAACAGGTAATAAAGTTGTCAATAGCATTCAGATTGTTGCACAAAGCGATCATTTGTGAGCCGCACAGGAAATATGATTTGCATGTATGTTTTTTTTCCTCAAAGTGATGGCAGTTCTGACATGAGCCGCACTCAGCAGTGAAAGTGAAACCAAAAGCACGCACATCACTGAAATGATCATATTGCATTTTAGAGTTATGATTACGACAAGCATTTGATATGTTTTTTCTGTATAACTGTTTCTGTATAACTATTCTAGCCTAAATAATGTTGAATATAATGGAAGAGTGAATCTGATAATGACAAATGTATCATTTTCTTAGTAAAAAATGGTCTAATACCATTGTCAATTACAAATGACAAGCATTTGTCTCAAACATAAAAATTTAGCTTTAGAATTATGAACAATTGTTTTCTGATGTCATCACTTTACTGTAAATTAAACGGGAAAAATTTAAAGTCTGTTCAGGTCCACCGTTCCAAGTCTTTACACAATTTAGCATTTTAACCAACAGTAGACCTACACATAGGTCAAATAGAATTATTGTTGTTTTACGAATAACAAAAATAAAAGCCTACTCATTATAACCTTTATTTTACATTTACAGTATTGTGAGAAAATCTTGATCTTGATTTTAAGCAAAAAAAATAAAATAAAAATCGTGATTCTCATTTTAACAAGAATCGTGCAGCCCTATATTTTACACATTTCAGTAATAACAGCAGACTACTTACCTCTGACAAATCGCAGATCTCCCAAAAATGTTTTCATTTTTTACATAAATGAAACTTGTATCAGAGCTACAGCAAGGGTTTGTCAGTGGATGATTGCTTGGCAGCAACATATTCCACAAGAGTATGATTTTAGAAGCACGTTGAAATTGGTCTGTAATTGAAAATTGTAATTGAAAGCGACACGCCACACATTTTCCATGCAGTTTTAAACATATGTGCACAGCCCCTAATATATACATTTTGTTTAATTCCACATAAATTGCTGTTGAATTGAACATGTTCCAGGGTTTCATGATTTTTTTGATCAATAAATTGCATTATATCAAACAAAAAAAGTAAAAATTCAGGAAAATGAAAGCGGTATTTGAGAAAAGTTAAAACAGATTTCATAGAGCCCTACAGACAGTAAGGAGTGGCACAAGAGGAGAGCATGCTAGGTAGGAAAGAGGGTGTTGTTCATCACTAACTGGGATAATGAAAGACAAAATGAAACAGAGGGTATCCAAAATGACTTTTCACTTTGCCGCCGAAGCCCTCAATCCTACTCTGTCACATGGCAGTCCTCCCTCTCTGCTTGTTTTTGATCTTGAAATGCTCGTAAAGGTAATGACAACAAATTAAGGATGAAGGTGAGTGATCACACTGTGTCCAGCCCTCCCCAGCTGGCCCCTTCACATGTCTGAAATGAGATGCGTCTCTCTGACTTGCTCTACAACCGTCTCGTGTTGGGTCACCCTGGGTGAGAAAACTTACAGGCCAATATCTACAGAATCTTCCCTGAAACAAGCATTTGAATTGAAATGAACAGTTCTTTAACAAACAAAAATCACTAAAATATTTTCAATCTTTTTTGTACGCCTACTTCCCCATTAGCCGACCCAAGTGGAATCTGGGAGTTCTGAATTCCAAAGGAAGTTTTGCTGATTTCTATAGAATTATAGAACATTGAGCATTACAAGCTTTGTTCTATGTATTTCAATTGTTTTACTACAGCACTATAGAACTTTTTACTACAGCACTATAGAACTTTTTAGATCCATCAAGGAAATGTTACTAGTATGAGAAAACAGATATTAGATGATGAAAACTTTTGGGCAAACCTTTTTTTAATTTCATTTTTCAAACAAGTTACATGTTTAAGATTCAGCAGAAATGTTTGTAGACTAAGATTATTTGAAATCCACAACAAAATGTAGGAACAACTGAAACTACAATTATGCAAATCTCAACTATACCTGAACATAATAAATATAAACAGTTGAAGTCAGAATTATTAGCCCCCCTGAATTATTAGCCCCACTGTTTATTTTTTCCCCAATTTCCGTTTAACAGAGAGAAGATTTTTTTTAAACCATTTCTAAACATAATAGTTTTAATAACTCATTTCTAATAACAGATTTATTTTATTTTTGCCATGATGACAGTAAATAATATTTTACTAGATATTGTTCAAGACACTTCTATACAGCTTAAAGTGACATTTAAAGGCTTAACTAGGTTAATTAGGTTAACTAGGGAGGATAGGGTAATTAGGAAAGTTATTGTATAATGATGGTTTGTTCTGTAGACTATCAAAAAATATATAACTTAAAGGGGCTAATAATTTTGACCTTAAAATGGTTTTTTAAAAAATTAAAAACTGCTTTTATTGTAGCCAAAATAAAACAAATAAGACTTTCTCCAGAAGAAAAAATATTGTTAGACATACTGTGAAAACTTCCTTGCTTGGTTAAACATCATTTGGGAAATATAAAAAAAAAAATTAAAAGGGGGGCTAACTAGACTTCAACTGTAAATATTTTTTTATACATTTCATCCATTTATTTTGAACAGTATAACCCACTGTTAAAACAATTATTCAAACACAAATACATTTCATCAACATCAACAAAAGATCTTCAGATCCATGTAAACTTAAAAATAACAATTGATTTCAACCAGTTTAAAATTAAGCGGGGTGAAGCACAAGCTTATTACAGAATGTTTGATTTATTATGAATAAAACAACACAATAATAATTATATCTATGTTATTATTCATATTATAAACTCTTGCAGTCTGAGGGACAACACAGCTGTTCTTACATTCACTGCATTTTATGATAAATAATTTTATTTTAAAATTTAACAATAGATAATTTCTGTGATAAATAATAATATGAGGCGTCACAGTTTGCAGTGGGTAGCATGATCGCCTCACAGCAAGAAGGTCACTGGTTCGAGCCCCAGCTAGGTCAATTGGCATTTCTGTGTGGAGTTTGCATGTTCTCCCCATGTTCAAGTGGGTTTCCTTCGGGTGCTCCGGTTTCCCCCACAGTCCAAAGACATGCGGTATACAGGTAGGTGAACTGAGTAAGCTAAATTGTCTGTAGTGTATGTAAGTGTGAATGAGAGTGTATGGGTGCTTCCCCAGATTGTGGTTCATTCCACTGTGGCAAACCCTGATAAATAAAAGAACTAAGCCAAAAAGAAAATGAATGAATGAATAATAATATGGATAGCTATAAAATGTTTTAAGACTTGACTTGACATTACTTGCAGAGACTGGCAGATCTTTGATGAAACATAAAAGTAAACATTTAGCGAAAAGGCCTTGCATGGAGGTTTGGGGCGTGTATTATGCAAATGACCTTGTGCAGTTAGTGGCTCATGTTGAATGGTTAAATTCACTATACATTACAACAAAGTTAAGAGCTCTTTCATGTGCACAAAATGATGGAGAAGTTCTCCTTTGCATACGAATCCTAAATAATTCATAAAATAATTAGTGAATGAAACCCAGTGTACTGAAGTGAGATTGTAGGGCTGGGCGATATTGCAAAAAAAAAAAAAAATTAAAAAATAACCACAATATCATGTTTCATATAATTTGATATTGATAATTATTGAATATTTTTTAACAATACATTTACGAATTTTAGGAATTTGTTGTTATTTGACCATTTTATTTCAATTTACCAGCATTACTAAGGCAAACAGTTTTAAAAGTCAAAAACAAAAATATTTAAACAAAATGTCTGATCTCTTTATAATAAAATAAACAAATTAACATCATCAAATCTGAGCTTTCAAGTAAAGGAACCAGCCATCATTATTCAAATACATGCTGAACATACAAATTGTGAAGTTGCATGACTACATTACCCACTAGTCTAAAATCTTTCAGATGGGGAGCTAGTGGCTGGGATCCACAAAAAAAGAAACCTGGTGACGTCCTCACTGCTGCTATAAGGCATGCATTTTCGCATGTGTTGTTATTCTAACCTGAAGTGACAAGCGCGTGGTTTCCTTTACCATTTTCTATGGCATCTCTCGTAACTAGCCGACTATCAACTGTTTTCTCAAAGTATGACAAACAGACAAACCGTTGCTGCAGCTTTGATGCAAGTTTATGGAGAAAAGTAAGAAGCACTGCAGTATTTGGGTGTGCTGTGTTTGTCTCAGGTAATTAGTCTGCCTGAGACTAGTAATGTGTAAATAATACACATTACTCAAATGTGTATATCCATATAAAGTCTGAAACAGATGGTAAATTCTACTGACATGAATTGGGGTGTGTTTGCGGCCTTCAGAAAAGTTCAGATGTTTTTTAACTAGGTGCACCTGGAAATGCACACGTCACGTGTGCTGCTTGCACATCATGTGCACGCCGTGCAAGTTTGAAATGACAAACTTACACCCTAAGCTTATTGCCATTGCTTCCTAGGCGTACGCTCAGCAGCCACATTTCAATAAAACTATAACCTTTATACTGAACTTTTTTTATTGCTATTTACAATAATGTTCAATCAATAAATATTGATACCGATACCAGCCCAAAAACTTTAATTTATTTTTAAAATGTACATAATTATTCCATGAATTAATGCACATTTTCGATTTGCATTAAAACCTATAAGCTAAATAAGTGAAAACATTCATTTTGAATCAATATTGTCACTATTAATATGTCTTACATTAATTGGTTGATTAAATAATGTACATTTATATTCCTTTTTTTGTAATGGGACATTTTTAGATAAACCGTGCAGATCGTTCATGCATATATGCAGTTCCAGACCAAATGGGTCCAATATACAGTACATGTCATACAAAGAATGCGGGTCAATTATGATTAGAGATCAAAAATGAAGATGATAATTACGTCCATATTAACCTTCAGGTGTAATCAGTGCATTCAACATCTTGGCCACTAAAAGGCTCTTCACCTTTAGAGTCGTTCACTGTTTACGCTTCAAAATGGCTGTGTTGTCAACTCTCCCCATCACACGTTTTTAATGGGCCATTCAAATGATTCATGTCAATCAAACATCTGCTAAACTGTCCACATGTCACAGACGGCACCTGTTGACCTCTGAATGACCTCCACAGGTACAAACGCTGGCGTCCCCCGGGTCACACCAGAGCCCGAAAAACACTAAACGATATGTCTCGAAAACTACTCTACTTAGACTTCATTTCCTTCCATCCCCCCACCCCATCTTTTTCGCCCTCCTTCAATAAAGCACCCAAAAATCTTGCACAGGGGACAGAGAGGTGAAATTTCTCTCATCCAAATGGATTGCAATTTCCCTCCATTTAGCACCTGAAGGTAATTAGCTTGAAGAGATTGCAGAGTGAGCAACACGTTCATGGAACATTAACTCTTGCACATTCTCCAGTTGCAGGGAATTAATAGGAAAGATTAAAGTTTAAAGAGAGCAAATGCCATTACCGCACAAACCACCTCTCAGTGGCTATAAGCAGCTCTCGCTAAGCCAAACTCTCCACTTCTCCTCCCTTTTCTCAAAATAAGTTGACATTAAGACTGCAGAGAATAACATAATATCAGCCTAAATGACTGTGAGTGTGCGTGTGTATTCGCACGTGCAAGATTGTGTGTGTGTGTGTGTGTGTGTGTGCATGCAAGAGAACAGGTCCAATAGCCTGCAGCCTCATTTTTCCTCCCTAACAGCTTTTTGCATGCTTTCTCAGTTCTAGGACACATTTTGCTAATTAGCACCTTGGCATTCGTTAATCTGGCCAGCATGCTGAGTAAATGTACATGCAAATCCAATTTCATAAAGGTCTTCATGGTAAATTATCAAGCTCAGTAACACAGATCTTCTTAATTAAACTCTTTATTCTATATTTCCTGCTCTTTTTATGCGCTTGTTGTGCTTTAAAGGAGGTTAAATTCCCATTTTATCTGTATCCATGTTGGCGTATCAATACTCTTTATTGCAGGCAGATAAACACTTATTTGCCCGCACATCCGTCAATCTCTCGATCACAAGAGGAGCTTGGCAATGAATTTTTAGAGGCCATCCCACTCCCCAGATTCAATCATAGGCTGAAAAATTCAGAGCAGGAGAGAGGGGAAAAAAATGAAATTGAGACATGGTAGAATTTATTGCCCAGAAAATTCCATTCTACTATCTGATTTGAAAAGTCCAGTCCTCCTAGCTTCAGAAAATCTATTTTCCACATTTTAATACCCCACGTAACAGTCTTCATAATTCATTCGAGTGTGTTAAGCGCAGTTTTATTAGATCTGAAACAAATTTTGGTGGGGGATCCTATAGGTCATTAACCATGGAGTAATTTTATCCTTGTTTCCCTAATGATGCCATAATGGTGAGTGAATTTCTTAACTAAAGACCAAAGAACATTTTGAAGGTCAGCTTCATCTGCAAGCTCCTTCAAGCGCTTCTCGGAGAGATTGGAAAAGTCGGAGATTTTTGAAGAGTCATTAATAACGCTAAAGCTGAAAGCCTATTTGCGTTCTCGCTTTCTACCTTTTAATTTCATACCCTTTTTTCTCCCCTCCCGCTCTCTTTCTCTCTCCTTCTCTCTCTCCTCTGTTCTCCCGGTTGCCCTCATGCAGAAAAAATGGAGTGCTGAGTGTGGGGGCAAAAATGGCAGCCCAGTGACATACAGATCCCAGATGTGATGCCGCCATAATTTAAATTTTATGCCTTTGTTATCACTTTAATCATTTTCTTTATTCGTTTTGTTTCACTGGTCGGAGAGAGACACCTGATAGGGTAAAATACCAAGGGAACAATTTTTATTTGGAATGTGGTACAGAGTCTAATTAGAATTTGAATTTTGCTGAGCCTTGAAATGGCCGGTGCTTTATCCTGATCGCCTTAGATATTGTTCCAAGTCAATCATTTGTCACTGCACAGCATGCTGGGAAGGTTCTGCTAATCAACTCTATTTCTTCCACGTTTTTTTTTTTGCTGCACTGGCATTTTTGTCATTTAGGCTTTATAAGAGCGGCAATAGAACACATTCATGTTCACAGGTTCTTGAGGCTTTGGCTCAGTGTGCAAAGTGTATTTTCACAGGGTTGTCGTACTGAATGTAGAAGCAAATGACTTGAGCGTTTATAAATTAGTACATACGTAAATAAAGAATGCTTAATTAGCAATGAATTAATTGAAGCCATTTCTGGGTAAACTCTTTTTAATTGGACTTTTTAATGTGCAAGTACCAACAAGGTAAACAATCTAAATGCAATCTTAGCTACTTTTTCAAAATGTTTTGTTGTCAGTTTAACCAGTATTTTGATGCTTATTAAATCATACAAAACAACTAAGTTTCTTTAAAAAGAAACAAAACTTATTAAAACTTAAATTATTCAAACTTATTGGAATGTCCATTAAAAAACTAAATTATACAGCATTCGATTACAATTCGACAATTCAACATCAACAATCAACAATTCGAACTACAATTGTTTGCAAACATGGCCTAAAATTAACAGTCGCCAAGGGCCAAATGTGAGCAAGGATTGGTGTACTGTATGTTGCTCAACAATTTGCTGGCAGCATTTGTATTCATTCTAATGCCCCGAGAATGCAATAACTTTTTAATCCCCAAATGTGTGAATATAAAATGTGTATATTTACATAAACATAATCTGATCATAATCTTATGACACGCTGTTTTGATGAAGTTATTCATGGATACATTTAAATTACTACACTTTATGAAATTAATTAATTATATTCAATTATTTGTTTTATAAAATAATTGTTATAATTTTTAATAACAATAATAATTATTCATAATAATAATAATAATATTCCGCTGCAACCCATCACTGAAAAAAATAATTTAATTTTTTTTATTTTAATAAAATAATAATAATAATAATAATAATAATAATAATAATAATAATAATAATAATAATAATAATAGGGGACGCAGTGGCGCAGTAGGTAGTGCTGTCGCCTCACAGCAAGAAGGTCTCTGGTTTCTGACCCTCAGCTGGGTCAGTTGGCGTTTCTGTATGGAGTTTGCATGTTCTCCCTGCGGTCAGGTAGGTTTCCTCCAGGTGCTCAAGTCTCGCCCACAGTCAAAACAGACATGCGGTAGAGGTTAATTCAGTAGGCTAAATTGTTCACAGTGTGTGTGTGAGTTAGTGTGTATGGATATTTCCCATAGATGGTTTGTGGCTGGAAGTGTATCCACTGCGTAAAACATGTGCTGGATTAGTTGGTTGTTCATTCCGCTGCGGCAACCCCGGATTAACAAAGGGACTAAGGCGAAAAGAAAATGAATAATAATAATAATAATAATAATAATAATACACTATTATTATTTATGTTATTGTTGTATTTAATTATAATTATTATTATTGTATGTGAAAATATTTTATTACTTGTTTAATTTAAATATACATATTATTTTATAAAATAACAGTTAAATTACAAAACTAGAACTACTAAAATTAAAATTAAATTAAATAATAATGATAATTGTCAAGTGTGGAAAACATTTTACACAGTTTACAATACTGGATTATGATGTGGTGCAAAGTTACAAAAGCCACACATGTCATTTAAGAGCAAGGAAGAGTCCAGTACTGTCGCTTGGTGGTTTTTGTCACTTCTTGTCTGATCTAATGTGTGCCTTGGGAGGCAAAGAGCCTCCAGCAGAAGTGTACAAGCATTTTGTTCCCCAGGTACAAGAAGGTCCGGGACAGAAATTGGAGCTGACAAGCGTTAACGTTTAGAAATTTACCAATAAATGGCTCTCATGTGGAGATATTCTGGGCAATGGTGGTGAACCCAGCGTACGTCTTAGTCGTAGAAAACACCATGTAAACTAGAACAAGAGCTGAGAAGTAAAAACCACACACTCTTTCTAACGCAAAGGCATGTTACTGAAAAACATTACATGATCAATGTAACGAAAACACATGTTTTTATGTTAACTCAACTTATTTAAATAAGCAAACCATGATTTAACTTAATTTTTAAGTTTTAAAAGCTGTTTTAATGTAAGTTAAAATGACTTTGATTCCACATATACATTTACAACAATCAATTTTTTTAACAGTTCAAAAGATGGCATTACTATAAAGCTTATGCATTAGGAATATATTGCATCGCTAATTTAGGATTAGAAATTCTGTATCGATTAATCAAGGCCTGTGCATTTATATTTTATATCACATTTAAATTCCCAGCCATTTTCTTTTAACGGCTTCAGACATCTTTCCGTTTCACCTGCGAGTTTAATTGGAGAGTTGTAAGGGCCACTTTGAAGAAGCAGAAAAAATAAAATCCATCTGACAAGATGATCGATTACCTGTAAGACTACCTGACATAGAAATTAAGGTTTTTTAATGACGAGCTGCCTCCTCTTGCACATGAAATTCAAATAGTGTTGAAAGGCTCCCTAGCAGCCGTCACCTGTCTCCAGCACACGCGTCCCCCAAACGCAGATACTTTGTCTCTGTCACCACTGAGAGGACATTGTTTTCACCAACAAGCGTTTGTATTAACCAATCTCACACTGCATCCAGGACACATCTCATTGAGTCCTGCATCATTGGTGGGTTGAGGAGAAACAGAGAGGGGAAAAAAAAGAATCTGGCAAACAGCGGTGGTCCATCATTGCAGCTTTTTTAGGCTCTAATTCCACATATTTGTACAATATGTGAAATCTAAATATTTAAGAAACAAGAACTAAGAAGAATACAGGGGATTTTGGAATGAATGAATAATGAAGCAATTCAAAGTTAGATTAAAATCATCAAATACAATTATTTCATCAAAACAATATTACATCAGTCTTAAGTGTTTCTTTGGAAACGTTCTTGTTGCGCTGATTTGGTCATTAATTACTATCAATTATTCATTCATTTTCCTTCAGCTTAGTCCCTTATTTATCAAGGGTCACTACAGCGGAATGAACCTCCAACTATTCCAGCATATGTTTTACGCAGCATATGCCCTTCCAGCTGCATCCCAGTACTGGGAAACACCCATACACTCTCACACAAGAATACACTACAGCCAATTCAATTGACCTATAGCACATGTCTTTGGACTCAGCGTGGGTTTCCTCCAGGTGCTCCGGTTTTGCCCAAACACAGGGAGAACATGCAAACTCCACACAGAAATGCCAACTGACCCAGCCAGGACTCAAATCAGCATACTTCTTGCTGTGAGGTGACAGTGCTAACCATTGAGCCATCACGCCGCCACTATCAATTATCATTGGTGCTAATTTTTAGCAATAGTTTTTATCATCAATGTTGGAAACTGCATTTGTTTATTGTTTTTGTGAAAACCATATCGCCCTTTTTTTGTTAATGAACAGTAAATAAAAGGCCACTAACATTATAAAAGTATTTAGTTTCACTTTTGATTACTTTACTTCATCCTGGCCAAAAACTGGTAAAAATATTACTGTTTTTACTGCATGAAATTACTGCAGACTGCAAACGGATCCTTGGTAAGTTTAATTTTCAAGCGTATTTATATATCTTTGGACCAGACATAACAGTTTATTGCAAAACCCATCATTTCAATGATAAACGCTTCCGATCGAAGTTGGAGCTTAAAGTTCTTGCCGTGTAACAACACTGCTGTCTTGTTTTTGTGGAAGATGTTCATTCAAATATTTAATGCATTTAATTACAGGTCGCCAGCTGTGTTCAATGATTTAAGTTTATGGGTTTGAAACCTGTTAATTATGAAGTCAAATGCATAAAGCAATCTCCGGTGGACTATATTGGATGCAGACAGTTAAATTTACTTTAGTGAATTTTCTGCAGAGTATACTGCTCCACTCTCCATGCTCGGTGAAATGAAGGTATTCAGTCACAGCACATATGCCATAATGCTAATGTTAATTAAAAAAAGCTAATCACTGTGATTCTTCAGAGAAGAGTGGCTGAGGACCTCTTGTCTATTGTAAGAATTCTCTTTTAACTTATTTCATTTCTCCATAACCAAGGTTGTGCAAAGCGTGCACAAACAAACAAACAAACAAACAAACAAGCAAAACAAAGAATGGCTTCTAGCAATCTTACAGCCCATGTATAAAAATATACAAGCAAAAGTTCATAATGTTCCCTATTAAATTAGGATTGCACAGATAGGACTGTTTTTTGGCCAATTTGACCAGCTGATTCTGATGCAAATATTTTCTTACTAATTTGAACTTTTGTCATATAAATAGATAATGTTGAAATTAGCAAACTTCAAAAACACATGCATTAAATAGAAATAAGCGTTCCTTATTTTAAACTAGTGCAATGTTTTCCAAATCAAGTTGAAAATCCCACTGAATGATTCATTTGGTAATTGAACTGATTCAACTGCATCTGTCCTTGTGTCAAAAATGATGAACAATGATACGGTCTATGCTAGTCTCCAGTTAATGATACACTGATTCAAATAATACAGCCAGAGCAAATCCCCAGTTAACGATTCACCAAATTCACTGGTAAGACTCAAAATTCTCCAAGAACAGTTGATCCTCAGGGAATGAGAGTGCATGACTTATGCAATAAAAAAATTAAGTTGCTAATGCTGAATTTTAGGATTAATTGTTGTCAATGAATGTCTTGACTGCTGCATTGGAGTGATTTTGAAATATCAATTCAAAAATTCAGTTTACTTCTCTGCACTGTTTTCTGTGGCTGGTCTCAGACAGCATTCACATACTAAATTCATTTCTTTTCCTTGGACCTAAATTAACAAATACATAAAAGGCCCGTGAATGCTTTGCTCTTAGCAGTTAAGACTTTGCAGTGTCATTTTCCATTACGGTACAACAACAAATCACCAAAATTTTGCGCATTACTTGATTTGTATCTTTGTTTTGTTTTATGTATTTGTGCTATTGCATGTGTTATTACCAAATTTCCCAAAACTTTCCTTGCTGTGTTATCGAAGTTAGAATCAAGATTTTATGAAATTAGATTGGTATCTAAAATGGTGTTGTCACAATAAACTTATTTAACAGAATAAAACAGAATTATCAAAATCAACAAAATATATCTATTTCACATTTCACCACCAAAATAATAAACTAACATAATAATAATTAAATAAATAAATTGGCATATACAGTGCTCAGCATATATAAGTACACCCCTCAAAATCAAGCTTTTCAATTTATATTTTAAATAGGAAACTATTCTATATAATTTTTGTGCATATACATTACATTAATCGGTGCTGAAACAAAATCTGGAACTTATCTAACAAAATAACTTACGATAACGATCCAAAAACTAGTACACCCAAATTTATATTCATTCATTCATTTTTTTTCGAATTAGTCCCTTTATTAATCTGGGGTCGCCACAGCGGAATGAACCACCAACTTATGCAGCATATGTTTAATGCAGCGAATGCCCTTCCAGCTGCAACCCATCTCTGGGAAACACCCATACACACTCATTTACACACATACACTACAGACAATTTAGCCTACCCAATTTACCTGTTCCGCATATCTTTGGACTGTGGGGGAAACCGGAGCACCTGGAGAAAACGCACGCAAACGCAGGGGAGAACATGCAAACTCCACACAGAAATGCCAACTGACCCAGCCGAGGCTCGAACCAGCAACCTTCTTGCTGTGAGGCAACAGCACTACATACTGCACAGCCTAAATTTAGGCTGTAAAAATATTAAATGCAAATTTAAAAAAAAAAAAAATGTAAATATTTTGTTTAAATATTGTAGGTTGTAATCTTTTTTTGCAATATTTTGCTTGAATTTAATTGTATTATCTTTCAATTTCTAAATATGTTTGGTGACTGTGAGGGGGGTGAATTCTTTTATAACTCATCCGTTTCATTTATATTAAGTTATATTAAGTCCGCATAAATAAGGGCAGGGCCACTTCAGTGACAGCTAGGTCTTACTGGTCGCCGTCACTTCACCTCTTCTGATTCTGGCTGATTAGCCACTGAACTCGGCATGTACAACGTATTTTTTGTTTTGTTTTATGTGGCTTTGCACAGTCAGTTGCTTTTTGGAATTATTTCTATCAATTATAAGATGATATGGCATGCTGTGTGCATTTAATTGTGCTCACAAACCATTCATGAGGCCTTCAGGGGAGTGAAATTATATACTTATATACCATTTCTATAAATGTATCTTTTTTAATTTAAGATCATTATTATTTTTCTTTAGAACTTGAATGCACTCCAGAATCTGACAAATTGATTAGCTGTCATCTGAAACACTGTCATACAGTGTTATGTCTGGATTTCATCAATAGCCTTGCATTTACTAACACAGACTATATTTGAAGTGTTTGGAAGTAATTCGCATTTTCCTCCTATAGAAAAACGTCATAAGAACAATGCTCAGTGGCTCAATGTGTTACAACCGTGTTTTTAAAGGACTAAACACTTTATTGATATAGTGTACAACCAAGCACATGTGGTCAGAACACAAACGAGTCGCATGTAATAAAGTATTAAGCATTTCCCCCAAAGAAAACCCCGTCTAAGCAAATTGCTAGCAGGCTTCTGTAACTCCGCTCACGCTCTGCCTCTTTGCCCTTATTTGGTTACCCACGGTTGGAGAGATAACATGCGAACAAAATGTTGCCGGTTGGCCACGAACACCTTTAGCATCATTTGCGCCCTTCAGAAACCTACGGGTGACGTCCATATCTTTTACAGACTATGATGTATATGGCAGGACAGGTATAAAATTAAGCCATTGAATAAGGTCGGTATTGGAACATTTGGCCATATGTATGGACAATGTACTGTACTGTACTGTATATTTGTAGTACTTAACACATTCATGCACATTTTGTGTTTACTCATTTTTATAACATAGGTAATATGGTATATTTATTATTTACACTCATTTGGACACACATCCTTAATTTTCAGCAGTATTTTTTGTTTTATTGTATTACAAATTTTGGTAATAAAAATAACTCCAAACACAGAAAAACACAAAGCAGAACAATGAATAAATCCAAATAAATAAATCCTCAAATAAATCCAAAGACAAATCTCTTTAAAATCACTTTAAACTTTTAGTATATACTTGAAAACTAAGTGCCAGGTTTATAATTGAGCGCCCCACCATCCAATTGAACTCTGGGGTAATTTATTCCTTTTAACTGATCCAAAATCAGCTTTACACACACACACACACACACACACACACACACACACACACACACACACACACATGGAAACTGTCCTCCTTATTTTAACCAATATCAAAGAAATAATAAAATCCAACCACTGCCCAGCACCTAAGGACAAATTGTGTGTGTTCCACTCAAAGGATTTCTTCTCATTAAGCAGGGCAACAGTGAAGAGTGACGGGCAGCCGAGCGTTCCAGCCTCCTGGGTCTCTGTGCCAGTCTAGCCTCCTGCCCTCCACAAATGTGCCCAGCTTCAGCTCATGCCATCTAATCCTATAGCCTGTGCCTACCTGAAGTTTGGAAATGGAACATATTTGTCCCTGAAGGCCAGCCAATCGTCTTCATTACATTTCGAAGAGAGTTTTGCTGAATGTATTGGCAGAGACTAATGGCCACTCGCTGCCAAAAAAAAAAAAAGTCAAGCAGGTCCCGATTTGGCCTTTTTCTCCAGTTCTGCTTGCATTATTGGGCAAATTGACTCATGACTGGCGGTTGGTAACAGGCTTCTAGGAATATAATGTTCTCCATTTTTCTTTCTTTCTTCCCCTTCGTCTCTCTCTCTCTCTAACATAGACTTTCTCTTCGCCTGCTTCTTTCCAGCTGAATAACTGGGGACTGGACGAGGAGTGATGATTCCGAAAAGTAATTCCATTAAATGTTTTTTAAAAGCCGCAGGAGCTGTGGTATCATGGCCATTATTGATGATATCATTATTATGTATAGGATCTTGCCGTGAATAATAACCCATTATCTTTCATTTCTCCTGTTTTTGTCACTGCAAGTGGAAAGGTTAGGTAATTTATTTTAATGTGCAAAGTGTCAGCTAGCACTGCTGCCATGCACTGGTCCCCGACAGATTCCACACTTACAGGCGTGATTGTTTTTTCTAAATCAGCCCTTATTTCTGGCAAAAGTGCTCCCCATAAATTACCCTCACATTCTAATTCAGAGTCCTGCTCGCGACTTTAGCAGCCTGCGTTTTCCGGTTGTTCCTTTCAAGATTGCAAAACAGTAGCCTACTAAGAATAAAAGTAGTGTAAAAGTAACTCTAAACATTTTAAAAAACAAACATAAAAGTGAGGGAACAATGATTATTCTGTATGTTTTGATACACCAGTGGGACAAAATTAAACATAACATTGCTGTAGTTTAATTAACATGTAGTTTAATAAACAGTATAACTGGAATTTCCAAAAGGATAAAAATAAAATGTGTTCATGTTATTATTTCAATCTTTTGCTCATTACTATAATATTAATGGCTACAATTAACAGCAGAGCCCACATAATTAAATTCTTAAATTCTACTCAATGTATGTTTAGATATAAGAACTATCACTCAAATATAAAATAAAAGTAGGCAAACACAAACAGCACATGATGTTTCCAGTGTGCAAAAATAATCATTTACATGGTGGCTTTCATGACTTGTTTTCATTACAGACTTTTCTAAACAGAGATAAATAGTGACATCACTAACAGGCTAAGTAAAATACTGTGCATATATAGGCTAATACAGTGCAAATATTTAGAGAAATGCTTTCCTCTAGAGTTTATTTTTCGAGTGAACTGACAACTTGTAGACACTGTCTTGATAAAGGAAAATGAAATGCAACGTGACATTTTCAAGTAGTTTTACTGATATCTGACATTCATTTATGTTTTTTTGTGCTATAACTAGTAGTAAAGCTGAAGTAGTGATCACGTTATTTTACATCAAGTGTTTCATTCACCAAATTTAGATACTGCTTGCCAATCAAAAGTTCCAGAAGCCAAAACTAAAATTTCTTAATTATAAATGATCAAAGTCACAGCTTAGAGTTAAATAATAAATCTGATTCTGAACCATTGAATCACTTTAAAACATTCAATAACTGTGTGGATACAAAATTCTCTGTGATTCCTTTTATAATTTTAAGCACATTTATTTCAAAATATATTGTACATTACCTTAAAGTTAATGTTTAATGGTGCTGTCGACTGATGATGTACAGTATAGGACTAAACCTATTGTCATCCATTAAAACATTAATCACTTCAAGCCATTCAATGATAAAAAATAACGCTCCAAAATATCACTGCATGATAATAGTTAGAAGCGTCAGCCATATCAAATCAATACCCATTTATTGTTTGTATTTTCTGCTAAAATAGACAAAATTTGAAAAAACAAGACTTGTGTTGAAAGTATACCCGAACACAAAGCTTTGTGTGATTAGTGTATGGGAGGTGGGCAAAATAATGTCTAATGAAGTTTAATTTACACATCAGCTGATTCGGCATACACTACAAATATAGAATTCAGAAAGTATACACTGTTAACATTTTTTTGTAAATTACACAGCATTTAACTGTAATACGAACTGTATTTTGCTGTAGGACCATTATGCAGTATGTTACTGTATCCTCAAGTTGCACTGTAAAAATTACTATATTTTACAGTATAGATATACAATACAGTAAGATAAAGATAAATGGTGCAGTAAATGTAACTTTTTTTTGCTGTAATTGATTTACAGTTAGTTACTGGCAAACTACTGCTAGTAAGTTGTACTAGCTAGTAAGCTAGTAACTGTAGATTCTTGGTTCAATTTGGATATGCACACAAAAAAACGATTGCTGGAATTGCCAAGATGCGCATCAATTTTGAAAATGCGCATTAAAAAAAACCAATGTGCATAACTGAGTGAGAATGTTTTATTCGATAAGAAAAGATGTGCATACACTTAATGACTTTTAAAATGTCACGTGGACAATGCAAATTAATTATTGGATGTAAGATTAAGCTGATTTCCCTTGAATTGTTATAAAGGAAGTAGTTCTGTTTATTTTAGAAACTTACTTTGATAAATTAATACAATTATTCAGAATAATTTTGTTATAAGACATCATGTGATGAAAAAAATGTGCATGAATGGACAAACCAGCAGGCTGAGCACATTGTAAAGCATCTGAAATGTTGTTTTGGTCATTCTAAAACACCTTAACCATTTCAGTATTAGTGTTATTATATTATTAATTACTACCAGAATCAAGAGCTTCTGTGCTCCACGTCTCACACCTCTTTAGGCCACCACGCGTTCATTGCATGTTGACATTTGTCTTCTGAGGCGCAAGTTATTTATTAAATTAAGAAAAGATTCACGCTGCTTCTACTGCAGCAAATTCCATTTTTACTGTTGATATTTGGTGCCAGTTAATCAGGAAGTGACGATTTTGTTCTCTTTGACTCGTTGGATGGAAACGCTGCTTTATTCACACGTCTTTAATGCGATATTCCTGTTTTGCACATTAATTTAATTTGGATCTTTGGATGGAAACCTTAGTGGCTCATCCCTTGTATACTTGAAATACAGAAAATATGTGTAAACTTTTCTTAATAAATACCATACATGCAGTGGTTAAAATAAATACGGTATTGTTCCCCACACATACAGTATCAGCATTTGTACCATAAAACCCTAAATATAAAGTATATTCAGCATTTTCAAATCTGAAATTTACATGCAAAACATTCAGCACAGTTCTACAATGCTCACAAAAATTGGTGTAATTCACGCGCTTCGATATCCACAAATATACTTTGTATAATGCCACGGAAAATATATGACACTAACTTAATACATAAAAAGCCAGTTGCGTATCATGGTGAGAAATGGTCTTGCACATTCCTAATACTCAAGTGGTATTTTTGGCACAGGGCTGTAGAACAATGGAAAAGACAGGAAAATGGGCTTTTGTGCACATATACAGTGGGGAGGGGGGCACCAGCACGCTTGACTGCATTTAAATTTATACAAACTCTCTGCCATTGACAGTGATAAATGTTACACTCTATTCTACAATATGTTTAATGCATAGGTCTGTGGAGTTAAGTTTTCTTGGCTTGTATGATGCCGTGGTCGCCATACCACTGTATGTTACATCAGCTTCGCTTCCATTAAAATGCCAAGTGGCACAGTGAAGACAACAACAGAAAATGACAAGGAATTTGTTTACCTGTCCTGCTCCTTCCCTCCCCGTCCCTTCTTCCCCCAAGCCTCCCTTCACTCCGTCCTTCTTGCTCTCATGCAGGCTGAATCCTCCTAATACTCTGTGCTTGTTATTTGTAGGTATCCAAATCTTGTTTTTGGTGTAATTCTACCAACATGCATTAAAGCTTGGTAAAATGAGCACATTTAATGCAGCTTCTTACTCCACGCAATGCAGTTTCAGAATGTAGTTTTTGGTAATGTTTGTAACTGATTGAATCTCAATTTTTTCTATATAAACAACACAAAAATGTGTTATTAAAAGCTATTTCTTTACATGTTTACTGCTCAATGAGAATTTTGATTAGTGCATGTGGCATTCAGTTACAGCTTTCTAAAAATAATATTAAAAAATAATGTGCATGTTACAGTTTTATTAAACTTTTTTTCTCATAATTATAAAGTCAAAGCTACATTTTCCACACCTTTCTATGTAAAAAAAATGCTAATTAATTATTGGATGCAAGATTAAGCTGATTTCCCTTGAATTGTTATAAAGGAAGTAGTTCTGTTTATTTTAGAAACTTACTTTGATAAATTAATACAATTATTCAGAAACAATGACTAAAACTAGGGCTGGGCGATATGGCAAAAATGCAATCTCAATGAATTCTTTTTAGATTAGATTAGATTCAACTTTATTGTCATTACACATGTACAAGTACAAGGCAACGAAATGCAGTTTAGGTCTAACCAGCAGTGCAATAGCAGCAAGTGCAGGATACAGGTATAAGTTATAAAGTGCAGTTATAGAAAAACTATGGTGATATTTACAGATGGATGTACTATGAACATTATATACAGGTTGCATTAGCTATGAACAGATTTACAATAAATGAATATATGTACAGGATACTATTAATAGCAGAAGTGTGCAGATAGATAAACATAATTACAAATGTCCATGTGCAGTGGGTATGTCCAGTTCAAATAAGTGAATCAGTGCAATGAATATGTGCAAACTTTAAATGTGCAAATGTTAAATAGTGCAGTGATTGTGAGGAGTATAAGTTAGAGGAGTGTGGGGGGTGTATTATTATTATTATTTATATAAATTATTATTTATATTGAACAATAACGATATATATTTCAATAAATATTTGGCAGCCGAAAATTCAGTACATCTCTAATATCAACATACTTATAGATTTCCATTGCTGCACATTTCTGCTGTGCAATTGGCACTTAGATCAAAAAAAAGAGTAAACAAAAGTCCAGAGCTTATCATTGTTATAGACATAAATTTTATCGCGATTCGATATATAATATCGTTTGTCGGCCCAGCCCTACTTCAAACTAATCAAAAGCAACAATCAAGACTTAATGTCATTTAAATTCTATTTATGTTTTGTATCAAGTGCAGCTTTATTACCTATCATCATACAATTTGCAGAGAGTTATGGTGAATTTTATCACAGATTCATCAGAAATACTATGCGGCACAACTCCTTACATTGATAACAGTAGGAAATATTGCTGAGCAAAAAAAAAAAAAAAAAAACAATCAGCAACAAATTTATTTCTGGATCATGTGCACTGAAAACTGCTGCTGAAAATGTAGCTTTGCTGTTTCCACCTTTAGTCACCTTAGAATTATAAGGTTCTAAATCTGACACTTTTGTCAAAATTGAGTTATACACATATACTTGTTAAATGACAATTATTTACATTGCAATAGTTTCTTTTTTCATAAGTTGTTTACATTTTAAGACTTGTTATTTTAAAAAAAAATCTACAAAGTCAAACTCTAGCTTGGCTCTATAAGGCTCTTTCTGTGAGCAAATTGGCATTCAAAACGAGGACCAATCGGGATCAGCTTTCTTTGTAATTCCACCGGACTGCTTTATTGACAGCGGGAAAGACCAGAAAGAAACACAAAATCAGAGTCAACTAAATAATGACGCGTCATATAAAATTGAGAAGAAACCTGAAACTAAATAGATGTGTGTCATTGTATGTGTTGGAGTGTATCATGTGTGCTTATGTGCAGAGTATATCATGTGTGCATATGTATGGAGTGTATATGTATTGTGTGTATATGGAGTGTATCATGTGTGTATATGTATGGAGTGTATCCTGTGTGTATATGTTTAGAGTGTATCATGTGTGCATATGTATGGTGTGCATCATGTGTGCATATGTATGGAGTGTATCATGTGTGTATATGTATAGAGTGTATCATGTGTGCTTATGTATAGAGTGCATCATGTGTGAATGTATAGTGTATAATGTGTGCATATGTATGGAGTGTATCATGTGTGCATATGTATGGCATGTATCATGTGTGCATATGTATAGAGTGTATCATGTGTGCTTATGTATAGAGTGTATCATGTGTACATACTGTATAGAGTGTATAATTTTTACATATGTATAGAGTGTATCATGTGTGCATATGTATGGCGTGTATCATGTGTGTATATGTATAGAGTGTATCATGTGTGCATATGTATGGCATGTATCATGTGTGTATATGTATAGAGTGTATCATGTGTGCATATGTATGGAGTGTATCGTGTGTATACGTATAGAGTGTATATATATGGTGTATATCATGCCTGTGTATATGTATAGAGTGTATCATGTGTAAATATGTATGGAGTGTATCATGTGTGCATATGTATAGAGTGTGTATATGTATAGAGTGTATCATGTGTACACATGTATGGAGTTTATTATGTGTGTATATGTATAGAGTGTTTATGTGTATATGTATGGAGTGTATCGTGTGTGCATATGTAAAGAGTATCATGTGTGTGAATATGTATAGAATGTATCATGTGTGCATATGCATAGAGTGTATCGTGTGTGTGTGTGTATATGTATAGAGTGTATCGTGTGCTTATGTATGGAGTGTATCAGGTGTGTATATGTATAGAGTGTATCATGTAAGCATATGTTTAGAGTGTATCATGTGTGCATATGTATATGTATGGTGTGTATGTATAGAGTGTATATATATGGTGTATATCATGCCTGTGTATATGTATAGAGTGTATCATGTGTAAATATGTATGGAGTGTATCATGTGTGCATATGTATAGAGTGTGTATATGTATAGAGTGTATCATGTGTAAATATGTATGGAGTGTATCATGTGTGCATATGTATAGAGTGTGTATATGTATAGAGTGTATCATGTGTACACATGTATGGAGTTTATTATGTGTGTATATGTATAGAGTGTTTATGTGTATATATGTATGGAGTGTATCGTGTGTGCATATGTAAAGAGTATCATGTGTGTGAATATGTATAGAATGTATCATGTGTGCATATGCATAGAGTGTATCGTGTGTGTGTGTGTGTATGTATAGAGTGTATCGTGTGCTTATGTATGGAGTGTATCAGGTGTGTATATGTATAGAGTGTATCATGTAAGCATATGTTTAGAGTGTATCATGTGTGCATATGTATATGTATGGTGTGTATGTATAGAGTGTATCATGTGTGCATATGTTTAGAGTGTATCATGTGTGCATATGTATAGAGTGTATCGTGTGCAAATGTATGAAGTGTATCATGTGTGTATATGTATAGTGTATCATGTGAGCTTATGTATAGAGTGTATCATGTGTGCATATGTATAGAGTGTATCATGTGTGCATATGTATAGAGTGTATCATGTGTGCAAATGTATGGAGTGTATCATGTGTGCATATGTATATGTATGGTGTGTATATATAAAATGTGTCGTGTGTTTATGTATAGAGTGTATCATGTGTGCATATGTATGGAGTGTATCATGTGTGCAAATGTATGGAGTGTATCATGTGTGTATATGTATAATGTATCATGTGAGCTTATGTATAGAGTGTATCATGTGTGCATATGTATAGAGTGTATCATGTGTGCATATGTATGGAGTGTATTGTGTGTGCATATGTATATGCATGGTGTGTATGTATAGAGTGTGTCGTGTGTATAAGTATATAGTGTATTATGTGTGCATATGTATGGAGTGTATCGTGTGTGTGAATATGTATAGAGTGTATCATGTATGCATATGTATGGAGTGTTTCTTGTGTATATGTATTGTGTGTATCATGTGTGTATATGTACAGTATGCTTAATTTGAACAAGAAAAAAAATATTCATCCTAAAACATTAATTAAATGTTATAAAAACCAAAAAAATGTTACTTTCAAACATCAACATATTGTTATAACACCAATTTTTATTTTTTAAATTTAAATTAATAAGCAGACTGATTGTATTTCTTGAAAAGCAATGCTTCAATTAATGATCTGCCAAAAAGAACCTTATAATTCCAAACGAAAAATGATTTTTTTTTTTTCGAATTAGAAGGTTCTATCTGCATTTGCATGTGTTTTTTAACCCAATTTGCAAATGTAAGAGAATTTTGCTAATTTACATTTAGAGTACATTTAGGGTCTCTGTCATGTTAATGTATGAAAGAGAATTGTTACACACAAATTGTTAGCTTTATGGAATTCAACAATTTTGAAGCATAACATCTCAAAGTCATTGAAAATACAGATAGAACCTTATAATTCAAGGGCGACTTTCTGTATTTAAAATTGTGGAAAAAGTAGCTTTGGTGACCATAAACAACATTAATTATTTAATAATTAAATATATATTTTTAAATATCTTGGCGACCACTATATGTTGAAATTTTAGACATGTACTGTATAATGTTTTTAAATTCACGATAATATACAATTTTTAAAGAGATATGCTGTTAAAAGTGTGTTACTTTCTCTTTTGCCATGTCTTATCTCAACCAGTGCGCCATGCCAGAAATGCCAAAAAAAGTGTCCCTGCAAAACCATAAAATGTGAAAACCTTGGCTTATCAGGCTGACCAAGGTATGATGAAGAAGAGTGTAGCCATTCAGAGCAACGGTCAAGCCTGTAGCCGGGTATCCAGTATTTGTTCCAGCACCATGGGATCGGTGGGCCTGGACTCACTGTAATCATCCATGCGCTTGAGAGAGACTCAGGCTGCTGGGACTGAGGGAGACATCAGTGTATGTGTGTCTGTCCTCATAGGCTCTGATTTCAGACCTGCCTGCTTCAGCTCCCTGCAGACACACTGGACAGCGAGAGGACGAGGCGATAACATATCAGATTGACCCGCTGTCCACTTTAAGCACACATACACACTTGATATACAGCCGGGCTCTTCCTGTGGACGTGGTTAAATATGAATTATGAGCCCTGTTGATTAGGTGTTCTGATGTAAAAAGGGGAAAACCGAGTGCTGGCGTGACCTATAAACATATACATTATAATCAAAGCTTGATGTGTAGCTAAATCATAGTTTTAGTGCTCCTGACCTCGTTTTAAAGATGTAGCCGAGCTGTAAAAAGAAGTAACCGAACTCCTGTTATTCACATCTTTGAAATCGTTTAAACGTCAGCCCAAACTAATGTGCTTTTGACTGTAGGTAAAATGAGATATACAAAAAACAAAGGATTAATAAAAGAATTTATCTGACATAATATATCTGACATACAGTTGAAGTCAGAATTATTAGCCCCCCTTTGAATTTTTTTTTTCTTTTTTGAATATTTCCTAAATGATGTTTGACAGAGCAAGGAAATTTTCACAGTATGTCTGATAATATTTTTTTTCTTCTGGAGACAGCTTTATTTGTTTTATTTCGGCTAGAATAAAAGCAATTAAAAAAAATAAAAAATTTTAGGAACAAAATTATTAGCCCCTTTAAGCAATTTTTTTTTTCGATTGTCTACAAAGCGAACCATCATTATACAATAACTTGCCTAATTACCCTAACCTGCCTAGTTAACCTTATTAACCTAGTTAAGCCTTTATTTGTCACTTTAAGCTGTAGAGAAGTGTCTTGAAAAAGATCTAGTAAAATATTATTTACTGTCATCATGGCAAAGATAAAATAAATCAATTATTAGAAATGAGTTATTAAAACTATTATGTTTAGAAATGTGCTTAAAAAAAATCTCTCCATTAAACAGAAATTGGGGAAAAAATTAAACAGGGTGGCAAATAATTCAGGGGGGCTAATAATTCTGACTTCAACTGTATATCTCATATCACAAAATCACCAGAAATAGTAAATTTAGCAATAATATTAACAAGAATTATATTAATAATATTATTATTATTGGTATTAATAATAATAATAATAATAATAATAATAATAATAATAATAATAATAATAATAATAATAATAAATTATTAATAATTGGAAAACTCATGATTAAAAACATAACATTTAGTGTTCAAATGCATTCTAATTGGTATAATGATTTATGGTAAATTCATACTGTTATGATAACGAATAATAATAACAACAAACAAAACAAATTTACTGTAAATAATTATATCTTTTAAACACATTTGAAAACTAAACATTGTTTTTTTTTAAATCATGAATTCTTTAAAAATAACAAAGAACATAAGATACAGAATTATTGGAATGGATTTTTTGAAGTGCTTTCTGAGATGTTGAAGTTGCAATTACGGATCCAATGCTTTTAATTCTGGAATTCTCTGATCATACGTACTTGTCAAATACTCAACATAAATTGCTCTAATACTGTTTAACTACTGCCAAGAAGATACAGCTACTGTTTTGGAAAAAAATTGATTCTCTTATTTGTAAACTGTGGCTTGGAGAAATTACCTCTATGTTACATTTAGAGCGAATTGAGTACTTTTGAAAAGAAAACTCGATAAATTTGACAAAATTTGGCATCCTTTTTATCTAGTCCAGATCTGATCTCGGTTTCAGACTGGGAATCCGATGTTACCTCCTGATCAGGACTCGAATATATATGTATACACATCTATAGTTATGTGGTGGCACAAAGTTAGATGCTATTGGTTAAATGCTGGCAAAGTAGAACATGGAAGCAGCTTGAAGCAGAAATCGCGAGTATGTCTGCGATCAGCAGGTTTTATATATGACGACAAAATTTGCCATAGCAAACTGTGAGAAATGTAAAAATGTAAAAGTCAACATATGTAAAAGTCAACAGAGTTGTTGAATGTTAAAATAATGTGAATTAAATAAAAAAAAGGAACATCCTGGATCTGTTTTCTTCGCTCTTCTTTATTCTTTTTTTTACGTATTATAGAAATATCGAATCAGGTTTCGGTATCAGTAGATACTCAAAATCAAATCACTCAGACTCTGAAGCAAAAAAAAAAAAACCTGATCGGGACATCCCTACGGTTATCTGTTACATTGAAAAAAAACCTTGTGGAATAATTTTTTTAATGTCTTAATATGCTTTGTCATCATACTCTGTTGTTCAAACAGGCTAGTTATGTGGGTGGGTAATTTATTTATTATGATTTTCACATTGTTTTTCCTTTTCTTTGCCTATGTTACATGTGGACAAAATAAAACAGAGAATTTTTTTCCTTCTGAATCTGTCTTCTATAAAACTGATTTGACAAAATTACAAAGAACTCAAATTTTTTTTTTAACAAAGACTTTTCTTACAACCTACAAAAAAACAAAACACACAAAAAAAAAACCGACGACAACCAAAAAGACGTTACTGCAAGCCGTAAATTCAATGAATGGCACTTTATGACATTCTGAAATGTCAACTTCTGGGAACATTTAACTATGAACGTCAAGCTCCATAATGCACAGACTTTTTTTTTTTTCCATCAAACATGAACTCTATTTCCAACACTACACCCTACAGACCATAATAGACCCACAAGCAAACAAGCTAGAGATAGAAAAACCCGCACAATCATGATATTCTTTCATTTTATGAGCCATACAATAGCCTGAGCCGAGGAGGCCTTCAAGCTTACTGGGACCACAGTAAAGACAGTGATATGTAAACAAACAGGCTGGAACTTGGTCTGATTTACAGCGCTTCTGGCCTTGCCAGCGATTCCCTCGCAACCAAACAGGCCGAGCAGCCAGGTATTTCTGCACCGACAGTTTGAGCACTTTCGATTTTATACCTCAGCAATTTTTATAGCGTCTTTAGGTGTGCATAACACACGCTTCAGTATATCCTTAGGAGAGAGAGAGAGAGAGAGAGAGAGAGAGCTAGGAATGGATGTCAGTGGAAGTGCAGGGAGTCAAATCGCAAATAACAATAACAAAACAGCAGATTTTGCACACACTTGGACTTGGATGTTTTGGTCACGTGGCACTCGCCGCTTCTGTAATTGGAGGACAGCTAATATCCTGAGTCGTTTCTGGATCTGCGTCCTCCAGATTAAGTCTGGTAGAGTAACCAAGCCTCGAAGGGCCCGGGCAGCTGTGCGGGACTGTTGTAACTGATACTGAGCAGCTCTAATTAAAGGTTCCGATTGAAAGAGCGATGTTTAATATACAGCACCTCCTCTCATCTCTTCTGAAGGGGTGCATTGCCAGATCGCTTCACTCACCCCACTGCCTTTACCAGCACCTCTGGGTGGCTTTCGGCGGAGAAGGGGGTTTTGAGTGCCAGAACGGCACCATATTGTTTCTAGCAAGCCGTGAAGAGAAGGTTTTGGATGTAAAAGATGCAACGCTTAATCATTTCAGATAAACCATCGTACTCCGATTCCAAAATAAAACTGCTTTTTTATGCTTTCTGTGCAAGGAAGTTCAAATTTGGTTGTTTTACATTGCTTTAATGCTGAAATGACCAAATTGAAAGAAAAAAATAAAGAGTCTTATCTGCAAAACTATCACCAGTTGTGAACATATACAAACACACTTTTGGTAACACTTTATAATAACTAAACACTATGAATCATTTACTAAGCATTAGCATCTAGTGAATTCATTATTTGTTAAGAATTAACTCTACATTAATAAACGTTAGTAAGCAGTTTATAACTGCAGCTACAAATGATCTATTCTTGACTTATAAGCACCTATATAATGTGCTTAATAACTGTATTTTCATACTTAGTTAATGATTTATTTTTTATTACTAAATTAAGTATTGCATTATTTACAAACCATTTGTATTTAAGAGTAGTTGAGGGTTTTTAGGATCATTCAGAATGAGTTAGTAAATGATTAATAAACTATTGAAATCAACATTTATATATCTTATTATTCAAGCATATACTAATATTTAACTAATTTATTAATAAATGCTTTATTAACTCAACTTCACGCAATTTTGTGACCCAATCTAAAGTGAGGACTATTTATGCTTTATAAATCCCTTATGAATGACAATTAAAGGCTCAGAATCAAATTAACAATAATCTTTGCAATCTTTTCTAAAAAATAAAATTGTAAACTGTAAAGTTTAAACATTGCTGAATAACAGGAGTGTCAAAATATGGCATAAAACTGGATAAAACAACAACAACAATATAATAATTTAACAATATAATAAGATGCAATGTTTAAACTCAAAGATTTATTTTTTATTTGAAGTTCAGTTTTATTTGTGTCTCTTTAAATGAAAAGGAATGAATAATGTCATTTTTCCTGTTTAGAATTTAACTGAGCCTTTTTATGTCATTTATAAGGGATTTATAAAGCATAAATAGTCCTCACTTTAGATTAGGTCACAAAACTGGATGAAGTTGAGTTAATAAAGCATTTATTAACATACATAGTAACCCTTAACATATGCCTGAATAATAAGACAATAATAAGACATATAAATGTTGATTTCAATAGTTTATTAATCATTTACTAACTCATTCTGAATTATCCTAAAAACCCTCAATTACTTTTAAATACAAATGGTTTGTAAATAATGCGATACTTAGTTTAGTAATGAAAAATAAATTAGTCACAAAGTATGAAAGTACAAGTATTAAGCACATTATAAATATGTTTGTAAGTCAAAAATACAGCATTTGTAGCTGCAGTTATAAACTGCTTACTAACGCTTATTAATGTAGAGTTAATGCTTAACAGATAATGAATTCACTATTTGCTAATGCTTAATAAATTATTTATAGTGTGTAGTTATTATAAAGTGTTACCACACTTTTTTATTAATTTTGATTATTAAATAATAAACTAAAATTTTTGACAAAGTATTTGATAATTTTTTTACTGAATGCCCCTCAAAATAATAACAACACTGAAATTTCACCAAACCTTATATATCATCAAACTTTTGGGTGGGATTTTTTTTAGCATTTTTTTTTTACAAAAGATACAGCATTAATCATTTCTGCCACACTTAAAAAAATAATAATAATAATAATTCAGAAAGTAATATACTGGTGAAGTGGTTTCCCAAAATACCCATGTGGGTACAAGGAGAACAATCTTGCTTTAAATTCAAACTTAGTTCCTTGGTTTGCTCTTCACCCTCTTCCCCCTAATCCTGTTTTGACTCGCACCTTAAAAATTTGGGCCCAGTTTAGAATACATTTTGGTCTTTAGTCAGCTTTATTTGGGGTCCTGTTGTCCCTAACAGTTCATTCCCACCATCTTACATGGACTCTGATTTTTATATATGAGATGAAAGAAGAATTTGATTTTTAAAAGATTTATACTTAAACAATACTTTCTGCTCTTTTGAAGAGCTTGTAGGTCATTTTGCATTACCTATATCTAAATTTTTTTAAATATCTGCAGATTAGGAGTCTCATCAAGAAGGTATTTGCTTCCTTCCTAGAAATAATCCCCTATATCACTTATTGAGACTTTGCTTGAGTTGAACGCACAGGGCAGGGGACTCATCTCAAGCATATATTATATTATTACATCTATAAACCCACAGAACTTTCATGACGCTTAGCAAAATGATTTAAACAGACTTTTCAGATCTAGAATGGGCAGATGCCTTAACTCAGAAGCATTCCATCCTCACTCTGTGCTAGACATGGTTTAGATCAGTGGTGTCCAAAGTCGGTCCTGGAGGGCCGGTGTGCTGCAGATTTTAGCTCCAACTTGCCTCAACACACCTGCAAGGATGTTTCTAGAAAGCCTAGTAAGAGCTTGATTAGCTAGCCCAGGTGTGTCTGATTGAGGTTAGAACTAAACTTTGCAGGACACCAGCCCTCCAGGACTGATTTCGGACATGACTGGTTTAGATCAATTTAAGGTTCTTCATAGTTTACATTTTACTAACTCTAAATTAGCAAAAATGTACCCAAATGTTAGCCCTGCATGTGGTAGATGTTCACAATCACCTGCTACCACTGCTCATATGTTCTGGTTTTGTCCCAAGCTAAAGGAGTTTTGAAAGAGGATTTTTTTAAACATAAACAAATACAGTATATCGCATTCCAATTGACCCAGATCCATTGATGGCCATTTTTGGTGTTATGCATGAGAATATAGATCTCAGTAAAGATATACATTTGGTTATTGCTTTCACTACACTACTAGCTACACGTTTAATATTATTCAAGTGGAAAAGAGTATAACCCCAACACACGCTGCCTGGATAAATGAAGTGATGTACTACTTCAATTGGAAAAGATTAAATACATGATTCGAGGCTCAAAGCGCAAGTTCCGAGACAAATGGTCCCCCTTTATTAAATACTTTAAAGAAATCCCTGGCCTTTAGAGTAAATTTATTTATTTATTTATTTATTTTTTATTTCTTCTTGTTATTTCTATTTTGTACTGTTTGGATGTTACCAAACTCTTCATGTCAAATGATAATATATTGAGTTAACTTTGATATATCTGGAAGGTTTTGTGATTCAAGAGAATACGACCAATTTGTTTTTTTTATTATTCATTACTAATATATATTTTTATTTATTCTTTTTTGTATTAGGTTTTCACCTTTTTTGTATATTCCTTCTTTTAGATGTTGTCAAGCCTCTCATGTTAAATGATAACAAGTTGACTGAACAAATACGGTGCACTCAGATTTCTCACCGTCAACTCAGAAACTCTGGAATGATATATATTTTATTTTTATGTTTTTTTTCTTTTTCTTTTCTTTTCTTTCAATGCCGTGGTTGTGGTAGGGTAGGGGTAATGTAATGCTTTAAGTTGTAAGTGCAAAAAACTCTAATAAATATTCCAAAAAAAGAAAAAATAAAGAAATCAAATTGAAAAATATTTGATTTAAAGTTCACATTTGGTCATTTATGTTGGTTTTTATGTTCAAATGATCAAAAGTGAAATATAACAATGAAATCCAAACAAATGTTTAAAAAGATTCTAATGATATAACAATAGGAAATAACAATATCTGCAAAAAATAAATCAGTTTTGCACATTTTCATAACTGTTCTCCAAAATAAACTGAATGTTTGGTCAGTTTTTGGAAACAAAAGATACAACACTTGACCATTTCTGCTGAACTCTCACTAAATCAAAACTGAAATTCCACCAAAGTGTTCCCTTTTGGTCATTTCTGGTTGTTTTAATGCTGGAATGAGCACATAAAAATATTGATTAACTTAATCGCATTCTCACTAAAATGTGCAAGATTTAAGAGCCATAATTCACCGCCGACATTCGAGTGGGTTACTGCTCTTGTCTTTCGCTTTGTGAACAAGGTTAGCTCTTTCAATTGGTCTATATTGTCCCCCATTACTCATTTTCTGGGTAGCAAATCACATGTGACAGTTAGATTTTGACAGTGCAGAAACCTAGCCTTGGTCATTAGTGTTAATATTATGTTTCTTTGGCGATCCCTCATCATTTTTGGGCCTCATTGACTATTTTTCTTTATAAGATATTAAGTATTCAAAGCTCATTTACATCCTTATTTTTCAATTTGCTGCAGCAGTAGTTTAATTTATTCCATATAATTTCTTTTTCTGAGAGGGACATTAATCACTGCCTGTATGTTTTAGTGCCTGTGGGCATATTTTAAATCAATAAAATAAGGAAATAAAAGTATTACTGTGACAACGTTTGAAACAAAAAAAAAATAACTTTTAATGGCAACTAATGCAATTCGTTCATTGATAAGTGACTGATTCACGGTTTCGGTCGATTGATTCATTGACGGATCACCTTCAACTGTTCATTATTTATTTCGTATTTAGTTTATGTGATTATAGTCGCTCAAATACTTTACCGTGGCTAGACCTGCATAGTTCTGTGCACAGAGGAGGTGGAGCAGTGGCAACGACTTAACTGTCCTTTACAAATTGTTTTACACTTCACTAGAGCAAAAGATCCAGAGGCTAAATTACTGCCCAGACACAATGTTAATATCCCCTCTTAATATCTTCTCTTCATTTGTGGATTTGATCAAACAATACAGAGAAAAATGTGAAAACACAAATGTGAAAACCAATTTAGAAAGTATTTTAAATTGGTATTTAACTAGGGCAGGCGGAAACGGGCCAAAAAATATACATTTTTAGTACTGGTGTATGATTCAGTTCTCTCTACATTTTTGTATTAGGACTTAAAAATCTTTACAAGTTTTAGATTTGAATTAATTATATATTTATGAAATCTGCCCAGTGCATATTGAAGGCTACACATTATCCACAATATACACTACAGTTTATTTATTTACTTTAAGAAAATTATTTTGTTCATCAAGGTGGCATTTATTAAATAATAAAAAAAAACAGTTAAATTGTTAATTATTTATTAATTTTAAATAACTGCTTATTGTATTTAGTTTCAAATGAAATGATTACTCCAATAATTATTGCTTTTATTACCATTACCATTATTATTATTAATAATAATAATAATAATAATAATAATAATAATAATAATAATAATAATAATAATAATAATAGTGATTTCTGAAGGATTATGTGACTCTGAAGACTGGAGTAATGAAGCTGAAAATTCATTATTAAATTTTTTTTTATTAAATTATAAACTACTTTTGAACAGTTATTTTATAGTGCAATAACATTTCACAATTTTACAATTTGTGCTGTATGTTTGGTGAAAAAATGCTGCCTTGAAGAGCAGGATAAGCTTATTTTAAAACATGTAAAAATCATACTGACCCCAAACTTTTGACCAGTAATGTAGGGTTAAAAACGACTTTAGCAATATTACAATCTAAAATAAAACCAATATGTATAAATGCTTACATTTCAATTTACCAAAATGTTTTGTTAACCCCATTACAATGATAATAGACATATACAGTTGAAGTTAGAATTATTAGCCCCCCCTGAATTATTAGACCCTGTTTATTTTTCTCCCAATTTCTGTTTAACGAAGAGAAGATTTTTTCAACACATTTTTAAAGATAATTGTTTTAATAACTCATTTCTAATAACTGATTTAATATTAATACATTAACATAATACTTGACTAGATATTTTTTAGACCCTTCTATACAGCTTAAAGTTACATTTAAAGGCTTAACTAAGTTAATTAGGTTAACTAGGCAGGTTAGAGTAATTGGGCAAGTTATTGTATAACGATGGTTTGTTCTGTAGACAATCGAAAAAAATATAGCTTAAAGGGGCTAATAATTTTGTCCTTAAAATGGTTTTAAAAAAAAATTAAACAGCTTTTATTCTAGCTGAAATAAAACAAATAAGACTTTCTCCAGAAGAAAAATATTATCAGACATACTGTGAAAATGTCCTTGCTCTGTTAAACATCATTTGGGAAATATTTCATAAAGAAAAAGGCAAAACATTTTATTTTTATCAGAATCGTTGTGCTCCTATGCTATTACACTTTATTTGTGAGCACATATGCATCTCTTTGCAAGCTCAAAGCAATGGGTGCCGGTTTCATCAAAGTTGTCCTAAAACAATCACTCTTGTCTTAGAACAATTTTGATCATTTTTAATCCACTTCAAACACTCAAACAAATATTTTGCTGCTTGTCCAATTTACTTATTTAAAATTAGTTGAAACAACACAAATCTTGAGATTTTTTTTGGAGACAACTTAATTGTTTTATGTTCAAACCACTTACATTTATTAGGTTAACTTAATCAATTTGCATTAGGACAACATGAATGAATTCTGTGGAACCTTGCATTTTTTAATGTGAATGTTGACTACTGAATATCTCACAATTGTGTCAATTAAATGCAAGTTCATGAGAAAGAAATGTAAGATTTATAGCAGAGGTGTCCAAACTTTTTCGTATGAAGGGCCAAAAACCAAATATCACTGAGAGCCTTGGGCTGAAGATAAACATACCAAACACTTTTACATTAAAGTTGCCATGTGTCATATCCTAACTTATTTAATAAGATTTAAAAATAAATAGAAAACATCAGATTGTATCTTATTGTAATAAATAAACAATCATTTATAACACAGTAGAGTTCAATGCTGAATACACTAGTCAAGCAGTATCTGCCTTTGCCTTGATTTGCTCACCAAAGTTTCTGCATGGTCCTCTATCCGTCGGTTGACAGTATGAACCATTTAAACTAAATTACAGCATTTAAATTTCATTTCAGTTACCTTTTTTGTAGCTTAATAATTAAACAAATAAAAGGTTATGTTACATTTAAAATGGCAATCTCTAAACCATCCTTATCATTCTCCCTCTCTTCTCAGATGGGATGGTGGGCCAAATCAAAGGTTACCATGGGCCAACTTTGGCCCGCAAGCCCTAATTTAGGCATCTCTGATCAGTAGGCTTCACATGATTGCATTCTAACTCAGAATTAGAAAGAAAAACGGTCAAAATCGGCGGACATAAACATGCAATTCTGACTTTTCTCATTTTGTAACATACAATAAAACTTGCTATTCTGACTATCGCACCCAGAATGACGAGCCATTATGTATCATTATTACTCCTTGTCAGCTGGTGATTTAAACAACAGCACTTTGAACCGTAAGAATAATGTGTTTACAAACTCCATAATCAGTCAGTTCATGCTTATAATGGCATGATAAACACAGCATGGTTATTCAAGGGTGCACCGTTTTTGCTGACATGCCAAGACTTAACATGATCCGTCCAACGTTCGTTTCGAGGGCTCCATCTAAAAGCAGCCAGAAATGAATTATACACACGTGGAGACGAGCCATACTGTAAGAGCTCCTGGTAGTTCTGTATTACTGGTCTGTTGAACTTTTGGCCTAAACACTCGCTGCTCTTTCTTCTTTTCCTTTCTTGTTGTTTCTTCATCCTTTCACATTCATTTTATGCTTGGCTATTCCTTGGGCTATCAGTGTATTAATGCTAGGGCTTAAGGGGAAACCGCTTCTGGAAGATAAGCTCTGCATTCGACATCTGGGTGCTCGCGGTTCATCCATCACTTCGCCACAAACACCCTGACCAAACTTCATCCGCCGCCAACAACATTTCCGAATCAAAAGACCGCCCGTGTAACAAAATTCCAGCCTAGTAATTTGGCTGAAACACAACCTGATATGAACCTCTTCATTTGCTTTTATGGCGCTGCAGGTAAACCTTGACCTTCGCCATTTGCGGGTGCCGAGTTGACAAAGCTGGGGGGTGTGGGGGTGCTGAGGTGTATTTGGATACATAATGCAGCAGAGCCATAATACTTTGTGCATGGCCGGTTGCAGGCTGTCTATTCATGAGAAGAAGACCCTCTGTCTCACTCCATAAACCCCAGAGAGTAAGAGGACGGGTGTGGGGGCACAATGTCACTTGTAAATCCCAAATTAAACTCAACTGCCCAAAGCTTCATCGCATAAAAACAGCCCCCCGCCCTGCCACCAGCAGCCCACCAGCAGACCCAGGTGCACAGGCAATTTTGACAAAGACGAGACCGTCTTACTAATGTCAACCGTGGCAGGTGAACGGGACAGTCCATTTGCTGGGGATTTGAACCCTTTTCATCCAATGCATGTATTTCATGCCATCTGGGAGAATGACAGTTGAGTTAGAATTTTGAAATTCTGATGAGAGAAAAAAAAAAAGTATAAGACTTTGACTTTGTGTTACATGCCCGAGCACCACTTGCTTTGAATTTGGAAAAATATTACAAAGTTGTCATGAAATCATAGCTGACATTATTTATGTTTGTTATCATTGTTGTTCTACTGTAGGTGGATACTGGATAAAATGTACTGAATATGGAAAAAAAAAAGTATTGGATATTTTTAATCATAATCACAGTTTCTTTTACTCTGAACTGACTTTCCTTTCTTGATGTCGGTTTGAGCAGAATATGCCCAACCAGTACTCGCCTACCATTAGATTAAAGCAAAGATGAGGTGACAAAGAGAAAAAGCTTTTAAAAAATAATTTCCTTATTTTGTTTCAGGTGGAAAAATGTCCAGGTCTGCAGTTTAGTAGATAAATGTCACAATTAATGCTGGAGGATTTTGAGAAAACTGACGATATTTATTATGACGATAAATAAACGATATTTAGGCCCAATCCCAATTCTACTCCTTAGCCCTTCGCCTACCCCTCGTTTTGCGCATTCACGTGAAGGAGAAGGGGTGTCCCAATTCTCTTTAGTTTGAAGGAATAGGGCTAAGGGGAAGGGATAGCCCTTAAAACTGAGATTATTGAGGACCACACTAGAAACCAAGGGGTTCGACAATTTCCTAGAATACACAAATATATGCACAAATTAGTATTTTCTGCTATTATTACGAATTTTTACAACAAACAAGCATATGTTTTAATACATTCATAAGCGCGTTCATGTTTTACCGTCGTGCTTTAATAAAAAAGATAAATAAATAAAATTTCTAAAATTAAAACCGCTAAATTTCGCCATCTATAATAGTAGTCCCATAACAAACTTTCACAACTGTAACTCGATGACATTCGAATACCCTGTCAGAAAAGTTTAATGGCTGGGAATGACCTTTTTACAGTGTCTGCTATAATGTTAATGTTGTTTTGGTGCGTTTACATAGATTAATATGGCCACGGTGTAAATGCACAGTACAGTTATGAGCTTACTGGCACAATATATCATTATTATAACATGATTTCGTTGCCTTTTAAGATTTCCTGAAAATAAATCCCAAAAAAATTATGCATCTGGATTAACTACAGCAGTCAGTATTGTCAATTTCATATGAAGTAAGAGATCGTGATGACATACGTATGATGCTGTAGTGGTGTCCCATTTCTTAGGGGTAAAATTTGAAGCCCTTCCTCCCCACACTCTGTTTCAAGGACCAAGGGGAAGGGGTTAAAAACAGAATTGGGATTGGGCCTTAGCTTTACTATATTTGTCAAAATGAAAAACATTAACTGGAAGACTTGAATAGCCTTATTTAGAAAAAAATATATATTTTTTTTAATGGTTAGGGTGAACGGGGTCTTCATATTTGTACGAAATGCAATAATAAAATAACATGTGTAGATGTATGCATGTAATGGAATAAAGTGTTGCTACAGAAAGGTCAGGTACAGAGTAATCTAAATTAAAATAACACTGTATAGTTTTTAAAGCTTTTTTAATGCAAAGTGCTAACATTTTTTTTTTTTTCGCTTCTAAAGGCTTTAAATGTTTACACAGTTACATGCCTTACGGATAGTGAAAAACAAATACTAAAGTCAATGGTTACAGGTTATTAATATTTTTCAAAAATATCTCATTTTGTGTTTAGCAGAAGAAACTAAAAAAGGTTTGAAATGAGTAAAGAGTGAGCAAATGATGACAGAATTTTCATTTTTGGCTGAACTATTTCTTTAAAACATGTGCAACTGATACATATCCACTTAATTATAGAGCTGTGCAAAAAAATAACAAATGTGCAAGTAACCAATTCTTCAAAGATTAAGATTTCAAAATGCACAGCCATTCTCTCTTTTGAGCTTAGTTTCTAGCAGTAAATGGCGCTGTATGCTTTACAAGCAGCTGTGCTCTGCTTGCATTCAATTCCTTACAAATACCACTTGAACCTAAAATCATCATTAATAAAAGTTAGAAAGGGTTTAAACAAATTCCAAGAGTGTTCATAATGAGGTGTGTTTACATTAATCTTGTGACATAAAAACCAACTTGCATGACTCAGCTGAAGACACAAGAATTCTTCCTCGTGCACTTTTTCGTGTATGGTTTAAATCTAGCCAAGAGAGTCATCTGCGGTCACAAAACACCAAAAGACATTTTTTGAGATGATGACAGTCATACTACTAAAAACAATATTAGGACACATATATTTCACTAAAAAGTGAAAATAGTTTTGCGTTTTTCTAACAAGTTCGTTCATCTGGTTTGATAAGAAATTTTGAAGCTACGTCACGACCATGAGATCCTTGTGTAAATTCCAGCACGGAGTGCAATGTGACGTCTTTGAGTTTTAACCATAATTTCATTTTAAGTCTTTCCAGACCGCCAATCAGCATGTTTTTTTCTTATGTGAATTAGGTGCAACTTCATTAATATGCATGATATAGCTTTGAAGACTGTTTTTACCTGTTATAGTGTTCAGAGAGATGCGTAATTAAGATAAGTGAAAGAAGTGTTGTTTATAAATGTGCCGCAACGAAGGTTTTGTTTCCATTTTCCCGCAATGAGAGCACTCTGCGTGTAGATGTGTGGATTACAGTGGTCTGCTAACATGCAACAAAAATATGTTTGTAAGGAACATTTTTCACCAAAGACCTTTTCGCTTCTGGAAATGGTAAAATACAGACTTGCCCCTCGTCTCTTTTTTAAAAAAGACGCAGTTCAAGTTCGTGTTGATTGTTATGTCTCTGGTGGTAAGTGTGTGATCAATGTTCATTGTTTATGTTTATTCAGATGGAAAAGTTAGTTAGTATCGTCAGCAGTTCTCTTTCAGTTTCACCAAAATTGTTTAGTTACTAAGTCTACAGTATGTTAATGTCACCACAACATTATGGACTGAAAGATCCGTTGTAAATGCTGCTCTCCGAATGTAAACGCCTTAATCAATCTATTATCATAGTGTAGGATTTTTGCCACATTTTGTGACCTGACAGTCTATAGACACATGGCACTTACAGAGTCTTTGCATCGACCGAGAAATGCAGAGGTTTTTTTTTCTCCCATACGGCGTGTGGTATTAAACATTAAATTAAAACAACACACTTCCAGCAGTTCCTCGCATCCAATATCTCGTTTGTCAAGGTGGCATGAATGAAATTTTCCTGATGAAATTAAAAGTGTCAAACTGCAGTTAAAGTTGACAAATTAAGAATAAAACACTCGAAATTATATGAAACTCTGGAGGAAATGTGGATAGCGTGGTGACGCGATGACGTCAATCGTATTATGTGCAATAACATGGAAAAAGGGATCATGAAAGAAACATTCAAAAAGCAACTCATGTAAACACCTTAATCATATTATTGTCTTACTCAGATTAAGGCAAATAATTCGATGACTGATATCCATGCAAAGGTAGTCACTTTCCCAGAGTCTGTGCTGGCTGCTTTGAAAATCAGCACGGCATTGGGCACTCTGTGTGTCAGGCTAGGTTGTTTGTTTGTTTGTTGTTCCACATGTCACCTCTTGTCGAGCTCATGTCCGAGGAATTAGGCCAGACTTACATAGAATCAGCCATCTGAAAACAAAACTAAGTAAATGATGCAAGTCAAAATGTAATACAAAGAAGCCTGCGTGAGCAAATCACTCTGTGGTAAGTGAGAAATACTGCACTGTAAAAAAATACTCAACTTAAAATTGTGAGGCAACTTGCAGCACAGCTTTTTTGAGTTGACTTTACTGTCAACCCAAGTACTGCACTTGACTCAATTTAAGTTGAGTCAATTAAAAAGTTGATTAAAGTTGTAAGGCAACCTGCTGCAGAGCTTTTTTTAGTCAACTTTTTTTTTTTACAGTGTGTGAAAATGATACATTAACACTGTTTACGGTTTGTATGTGCACAGCATAAGTTCTGGTTTCCCTTTGTGCAACCCCAATACAGACTACTATCACTAGTAGTCATTAGTTCTTTGACATCAGCTTAGCATGTCCTAAGTTTTAAGAAGGCTGTTTTGCAGAAAATCCTCCTTAAATGTTGTCTACTTATTACTGTATACAGTAAGTGATGCTTATTAAGCATCACAGGCTTAAGCAATCTAGTTTAGAAAGTTAATAAAAATAGGCAGGTAGAGATATATTCATTTCAGGTTGGTTTACTTCTATGATACAGTAAAGTGTTTGGGTTTCAGCCAGTTTGATCGCTACATCTGGCAAAACTAATGGCTCAAGTCATACCTTGTTCCTAGTGTTTTTCAGCGCTGCTCATACACAAGAGAAACATATCTTCATGATATACGTTTTAACATGTCACTAACAACTTGCTGTCCACCGTGGTTTCATACACATTACATTAAAATTTGGTAAACACGACTGTCACTACCTGCAGTTTCCAGGAGATAATTCGGTTGTAGAATGGAGCTGTCACTCCTGTAAATTACTGAACAGTGTTTGTACAGAACAGGATAAGCACTAGATTGTGGGTGGCACTATGTTGCATTTTGAACAGATTCAAGTCAAAGAGGGAATCGCAAACAGATGTCAAATTTTATGATATGCATGACATGGTGTGGTGCAATGTTATGCTTTTGATTTAGTGTGTGACCCCACACAGTGTTTCGGTGCTAATTCGATGAATGGCCACAGGAGAAAGATCATGAATCATGACAGAATTTATATTTTGGGGTGAACCATCCTTTCCAGTTCCAGGGGAAAAAAGACATTTTAAAATTGCACGCAGGCCAGTTTGAGCTTGCTAAGGGAAAGAACCTCCTTGAAGGCAATCTGTTCATTAAGATAATGTGTTAGTTCCAATTAAACTAACATTAAAATGGTCCTCATAAAGAGTTTAAGTCAGCGTTTTTCTTAACTTGCTCCTTTAATTACATCGTTCCTCTGCTGTCATTAGGGGTATTAAAAATTCATTAACAAGAATAGTACAGAAGCCTGCCAACAAATCAGCTAAACTCTCATCTCATGTTGTCAAAAGATTATGGCTACTTTATCTGCGAGAGTTTATTCCTCATAAAAGGTTTGCTTGTGTATCAACAGGTTAGTTTAGTAACCTTATTTCCATAAATGTGTTGGGATATTCCTAATAGCATGTTTAATGGAAAAGAAACACATTTACATGATGTATGTGGAATAGTGAGTCAAAATTTTATGCGAAGCAAGTGTCATTTATTACATTTACATTTATTTGCAACATCAAAATTTCCCTCTAATGCATTTCGACTGCAGCCTGTAATGTTTGCAACAGTTATATTTCTCGGCTCTAATTTGTTTTCATCAGATGCGTTTATGGCTATCTTAAAGTACTTCACTGCTTTACTACAGAGCCATGCTGATGAAAATGACTGAATCCATGAATAACATAAGTTTACATGTGAGTTTTATAAGAAAAGAGACGGACTTCAATTATCGAAGAGAGTGCAAACCATTTTTGAAACCTCTGGATGTTGTATTACAAACCCACTTGGACTTTTTGATGACTGATGCTAATCATGTCCTATTGCTATATGTTCGCACTGGTGTTCGTTTGATAGATTGTGCAGAGACAATTTGTTAACTTTGGGGTCATGGCTGAAAAATTTGTGCCAAGGATACAAATTTAATCTTGTAGCTTCAGTGGTTTTTTGGAGAGTGCAACAGAGATGCGACGATAAATGCTCCAGTGTCCTCAGAATAATGTGTAGGTTGATTCGGCAGCAGGTGTACAATCTTTGGCAATGGCACCGGTGTGATCATTGTTTTGGCAGGAACAGTTTGATTAATTGCATAAATGCATGTTAATCAGGACCTATCAAACACATGATGAATTCTCCCAGATTAATCATTTTCAATATGCACAAGTGTGGTTTTAGGACAAAATTGGATAAAATATCAAGACTGTGGAGCGCATGCCGATGTTCGAAACCATTACAGAAAATACTGATTTTTTCAATCACTAACAATTATTAAAGTTGAAAAACAGATTTAGAATATCAAGAAAACTTGAATTTGTTGATTGATTCATTGATTGAATGGCAGTATAGAACAAATTTTAGGCCTATATTAGTCTTGCTTGTTTAATTAGTATACCAAGAAATACGTCAGGAGCGTCAATCTTTTAATTTTTCCAGCAATAATGTCCTTCACATAAAGATCAGTCTACAGGCTTTTAAAGACAACCTATGAAGCTGGGGGAGGTCTCATTTTTTTAAAGTGGCATTACAATCTGAAACAAGTGAAGTGCTATGAATACTTTCCGAATGCACTGTATGGTGTACTTTTCAAAAAGTTACTAGATTTTGTATATGAATTACACTGTATATTTCTCTGGCAACCTTAAAAAGTAATAAATAAATGAAAATTCTGAAATTCACCCGCTCAGTACTGCACACTTTAGTATTTATACAATATAAATGAGTACATCCCTCACAGATGTTTTCTGTAAATATATATATACACATTTATATAAGTACTATTTTATAACATACAAGTAATATTTTCTGTAGGATGATTAACAATATTTTCTGTAGGATGATTAACAATAATAATTCATATTCATGCACAAACATTAGTCAGCATTCAATGTATAGTCAAAACTGGAACTAATTTGACAAAAAAACTCAAGATCAAAGTCCAAAAATTAGTACATCCAAATTAATTTCTTGGGAAAAAAAAATATTACATTTTTAAAAATAAATTGGTATAATCAATCGCAACCTAAAACTATCAATTTTATTTTGGCCAATAACTTATATGAATCTAAATGTATTACCTTTCTATTACCAGTCTTATTTTAATGGATATAACGATTTAATAAAAATTTTTTTGTTTAAATGCAGCAAATATGATTGGAATCCTGTAAAGATACACTTGGATCCTGACCGAGTGCTTATTATATTACGACATTCTGATTATACATATTCATTGTGCAGTGAACAACAGAAATCCCTTACATATTGTTTGATATTGTTTGTTCTGGAAAAAATGTTAATCCTCCAACTGCTAAACTATGGTTTATGCATTTCAAAGAATTTATCCTAAAACTTGTGATTACTGCAAGTCTTTTCAATGACCAAAAAAAGAGAAATATACAGTGTAATTCATATACAAAATCTAGTAACTTTTTGAAAAGTACACTATACAGTGCATTCGGAAAGTATTCATAGCGCTGCACTTGTTCCGTTTTTTTGTGTTAAAGCCTTATTCCAAAATGGATCAAATAATTTTCTCAAAATTCTTCACACAATACCCCATAATGACAATGTGAAAATTTTTTTTAATTGTTGCAAATTTATTAAAAATAAAGAATCAGAAAAAAAAAAAATCTCATGTACATAATTATTCACAGTCTTTGCTCAATACTTTGTTGATGCACCTTTGACAGCATTTACAGCCTCAGGTCTTTTTGAATATGACTCCACAAGCTTGGCACACCTGTCTTTGGGAATTTTTGCCCATTCCTCTTTGCAGTACCTCTTAAGCTCCATCAGGTTGGATGGGAAGTGAAGATGTACAGCCATTTTCAGATCTCTCCAGAGATGTTCAATAAGATTTAGTTCTGGGCTCTGGCTGGGCCACTCAAGGACATTCACAGAGTGATGTGAAGACACTCCATTGATATTTTGGTGGTGTGCTTCGGGTCATTGTCCTGCTGGAAAATGAATCGTTGCCCCAGTCTGAGGTCAAGAGCACTCTGAGGCAGGTTTTCATTCAGGATGTCTCATGTACATTGCTGCATTCATCTTTCCCTCTTACCTGACTAGTCTTCCAGTTACCTCTGCTGAAAAACATCCCCACAAAATGATGCTGCCACCACCATGCTTCACTGTAGGGATAGTATTAGCCTGGCCTTCAATTTTAGTCTCATCAGACCAGAGAATTTATTTTCTTATGATCTGAGAGTCCTTCAGATGCCTTTTGGCAAATTTCAGGCAGGGAGTGGCTTCCATCTGGCCACTCTACCATACAGGCCTGATTGGTAGATTGCTGCACAGATGGTTGTCCTTCTGTAAGGTTCTCCTCTCTCCACAGAAGAACACTGGAGCTCAGACAGAGTGACCGTTGGGTTATTGATCATCTCCCTGACTATGGCCCTTCTCCCACGATCACTCAGCTTAGATGGCCGGCCAACTCTAGGAAGAGTCCTGGTTCCAAAAATCTTCCACTTACAGATGGAGGCCACTGTGCTCATTAGAACTTTTAGAGCAGCAGAAATTTTTCTGTAACCTTCCCCAGCCTTGTGCCTCGAGAAAATCCTGTCGCAGAGGTCTACAGACAATTTCTTTGTCTTGATGCTTGGTTTGTGCTTTGACATGCACTGTCAACCCTGGGACCTTATGTAGACAGGTGTATGCTTTTTCAAATCATGTCCAATCAACTGAATTTACCACAGGTGAACTCCAACTAAGCTGCTGAAACATCTCAAGAATGATCAGTGGAAACAGAATGTACCTGAGCTCAATTTAGAGCTTCACGGCAAAGGCTGTGAATACTTAAGTACATGTGATTTTTCAGGTTTTTTATTTTTAATAAATTTGCAACAATTTTCAAAAAATATTTTCTTACATTGTCATTATGGGGTATTGTGAGTAGAATTTAAAGAAATTAAATGAATTTAATCTATTTTGGAATAAGGCTGTAACAGTGTAGAGCTATGAATACTTTCCGAATACACTGTATACAGCATAACAACAAGTTAACAATGTATATGCTTGACCACTAACTCTTTCTGTTGATTCCGATGCAAATGTGCACATTTTGTAAAGCTGCTTTGAATAAAAATTATAGTGAAAAGTGCTATACAATTCAAGGTCTAACATGGTATAACATGAACGTGGCAAGGTATTTAACAATCAAACGGGTATTCAAATGTCATTGAAAAATATATCCTAACAAAGCATTTAATACATGTTCAGAAACCAAACAAACCTTATTGACCACACTAACACCACAGATACAATTTATCTTGCCATTCAATTTAAAACACTTCAGGTAAAACATCAAACCTAACAGTGCCACTACCCCCAATGTCAGCATTTAGTCATTTAATCTCAAAATAACAATAATGGTGATTAATGGCAGAGGCCTGAACACACAGCATTGATGACACTCATGGAGCTGATTTGACTCTGATGTGAATTAGAGGAGAAAGAGAGGCTCCCTGCCGTGTCTGTGCATAGGACTAATTCTGTCACTAACACAATCACACACACACACACACACATTGTTAATGGCCTTTTCACAAGGGTGCCAAAAAAATGCTAATAATTGCGATAATGGGCTTCTTTTTATCACTAACCAATGCACCAATGCGTATCAATGTTTGTGTCAAAGAGGCTGTACAATGACTGAACAGAGTTGTGGCATGAATCAGCCTTAATAATGCTAACAAACCCTGACTAATTTTAGGGATTCGAAACAATCGTGAACCTGCAGGAAAGTGCTACAGAACATGACATTTGTAAGAGATTAAGGTTTTTTTTGAGCTAATGGTGCATGACAAATGACCGTCCAATGAGTAACTCAAAAACAGAAAATATAAAAATAAAAATGTGATCTGACATGTTCTGTGAAAAATCTAAGCCTGACACACATTTTACACAATACAATTATACGTTATGGAACACAGAGCGCATTGTAGAATAGAATAGAATAGAATAGAATGCTTTGATTTGTTTTTCTTTCTATATGAAAAACATAAAATCAAGCCGTTTTAACAGTAGCTTATTAAAAAAAAAAATCTACTAATCTACATTTTTACAAACAAAGAGATATTTGATGGATTTGACAGTAATAATCCCCTTGCAACAACATTAATAAAAAAATAAATAATAATATATTAAAGGAGATAACATTTAATTGAAATTATAACCATATTTTACAATATTACATTTTTTGCATTTAAAGTGATTTGTTTTTTTTACAAAATTTAATAAAAAAAAAACAAATCCATATCCAATGTCTTGACAGTAGTATAAAATATTTAAAAAATATAATAATATGTGGCCTGGCAAATCTCAGGCCAAATTAATGGTAAAATAAAAAAATATAATTATAAAAAAAACAAAGCAAAAAATAAATAAAATAAAATATCAGATTCATGATAAAATAAAATCAAAACAAACAAAAAAATAAAAACAGCCAAATAAATTTTAATTGATAAAAATAAAATAAAATAAAAAACAAAAAATAATATATAAAAAATAAATAAAATAATATAAAACAAAATATATGAAAAAATCATGATAAAATAAATTAATATAAAATAAAATAGTCAACAAATGCTGTTTATTGTCTTTTCAGCACTGAAAACTGAGAAAAAAAAAAACATAACATCTCTGCATTATTAATATTCTGATAAAGCCGGTTGTAAATTCTATCTGCTTGGTGTCACCTTTGCATCAGGAACCATTAAAATATTTATACACACACCTAATTAACTGGCATTGCAGAATAGCTTTTTTCCTGTTGCAACAACGTAAATTAAGACCCGGATTAAATTAAAATATTCATACTGGGCACAGGTGTACATGTATCTGCATGAAGTTATAGAGAGCGAAGACACATCATGCCACTCAAACCCCTTTATTTATAAATGAAGAATCCTCTGTATTGTAGGAAAGGTCCAAGCAGACTCACAATGAGCATGTTTTTTTAGCAGTGGGTAATTGTTCAGGTAAAAAAAAAATTTCCACGAGCGCAGTTAACATGTTATTGAATCACATTATCTTCTCTAGTGGGGTCTCATTACTCACAGAAAGTAATCTGTAATGACGGGCTATCATCAATGAGCTGAAGCACATTGTGCCATTGATTGCATTCGGCCAAACTGCTGAAAAAAAAAACACACGGCCCTGGCGACCGGCTCCAGATTCATGAACTGAACTCTTTAACCATCATGTATTTTGTCTCACTGCTTACTGAGGGATGAATGTCTTATTGATCTGAGTTTCTGGGCTTTGACCGGCATGTGAATTGAAAGAAGGTGATATTTTGGCGCTGCCTGTTTACATAAAAGTATGGTTGTGATTGTATTCGGATTGCAGACGGCCTGCAAATCCATCAGGCTTGACAGAGCCATTATACATTCACTTTTTACAAGTTCTGTCAGCTTATGCACTCCCAGATATCACGGTATAACTAAAAACGCATTCATAAGGGGCCCGCGGCCCGCAGTAGCAGGTCTATTAAACCGCCTCTGGGGTTTTCTAATGTGCTTATGCTTTATTTTTTTTATTGGTTTGTGAAAATACCATTCACCTTCCAGTCTGGACTGAGATTACATAGGTACTTTCAATTAAGCACATTAGAATGTAAAGCAGGCTGTGTCATTTGTCACTGTCAGGATATTTTACAGGAGATGGAGATGGGAGGAGAACCCAAAGGAAATGAAGGATTTCAAGACATGAGTGTTTCAAATATAGTATAGCTAAAGGTGAAATGTACAACAAAGCATCTCAAGAAATAACAATCGCTATAGTAAATGCTGCTTGTCTTGAAAATTATTTTAAAAATGCCAACGTGACGAATAAAGGGGCCACACTGGATGCAGCTAAGATATTTCTCCTTATAAAGAAAGACCAATGCTGTCAAGTACACATAATTAAATAGTTGTTATGTTATAAATGTTGTTCTCAAAACTGTATAAATCACCTCAAAAATTACATAAATAAAAAATAAAAAAGCAAGCATGCGTCAAAGTAAATAAAAATTGACAAAACTATTTTTATTCACAATTTTATTTTACTCACAATCTCCCAAAATGAAAATAAATAAATGAATAAATAAAGTAAGCAAGCAAGTAAATATTTAAAACACATCTAAATCAAATAAAAAAGAAATAATAAATGTTTCCTGGGGACTAAATCAACATAAAATGACTTATGAATGCTCATGTGACACTGAAGACTGAAATATCGGTGCTAAAAATTCAGATTTAAATGAAAGATATACAAATAAATAAATAAAAATTCATATTAATACCAATTGATTTAATGATTTATTTTAAAACAAATAATAGTTGTTTCGACAACAAAATTTATGTATAATAAAACTGAAGAAAATTGCTGAAATTCAGAGCATAAAAATTAAAATTTAATCTAAATCTGTGACCAACAAATATATAAATAATATCATAAGGCTATATGAAACAGAGATAAATAAATGTAATGATTTTATTGAACAAAAAAAAATCCCCAAACAATAACACCCTACTGAGTCGATTTGACCCTTTAATCCATTCTAACCTCAAATCCATAATTCCTACTTTTCAGCAAGCAAACAGCCAACATCGTCTACATCTTAGCAGACAGGCTTCAGTTCCCGTTGGAGAAATGGCTATTTAAATTATCAGAGCAGTGACAGGCCTTCGGGGAAAAGAGGACGGATTGTGTTGAGCAAACAGTCCCTGGAGTCTGTGGTGGAGCCTGAGGCAAAACACGCGATTGTTTCAACATGGCTTTATTCCTCAAAACATATTGTCTTTATGGTGGCAGTGGAATAAAAGATCATTTGAGGGACTGTGAATGTATTAGTGGAGTGTGTGCTGGACTATAAGGGGATCATGGGAAAGCATTTGATTAGTCATATTAAGGCATATTATAAATTAAGGCACATATAAATGCAATTTATTTTGTATTACAAGTTATGTTTAAATACCAAACGTATGCATTATTTAATTAAATGCGCTAATTTGCACACATTTCAAAACACAAAAATGAGAACTATGTGATTCAAAAATGAGATTCTAGTTGAATTTTGAAGTCAGAATTATTAGCCCCCTTGAATTATTAGCCCCCCTGTTTATTTTTTTCTATTTTTTTTCTGTTTATGGAGGGAATATTTTTTAAACACATTTATAAACATAATAGTTTTAATAACTCATTTCTAATAACTGATTTATTTTATCTTTGTCATGATGACAGTAAATTATATTTTACTAGATATTTTTCAAGACACTTCTATACAGCTTAAAGTTACATTTAAAAGGTTATGTAGGTTAATAAGTTTAACTAGGCAGGTTAGGGTAATTAGGCAAGTTATTGTATAGCAATGGTGTGTTCTATAGACTATCGAAAAAAATATATAGCTAAAGGGGGCTATTAATTTTTACCTTAAAATGGTTTTTAAAAAAATTTAAAACTGCTTTTATTTTAGCCGAAAGAAAATAAGTAAGACTTTCTCCAGAAGAAAAAACATTTTCAGACATACAGTGAAAATTTCCTCGCTCTGTTAAACATAGTTTGGGAAATATTTTAAAAAGCAAAACAAATTCAAAAGGGGTTTATTAATTCTGATTGCAACAATATATATATATATATATATATATATATATATATATATATATATATATATATATATATATATATATATATATAGCTCAGTGGCAGTGCATTTTGAGAAAACAGCCTTTAAAAATATGTACTGTAATTGAAATCTACAAACACAAATTGCTAAAGTGCATTAAATACACTAGAAACTATATTTTAAATATTTTCTTTCTAATAAACTGAATATAGCCTTTATGAAAAACCCAATCTAGCAGGTGCATTAAAAAACTGTTTTTTAAACCGCTGTGTCTCGCCTTAACATAAGTTCAAATACTTTTCCACTTCTGCTTATTCACTGCGACTGATAATCTTTGCTAATCCTTTCCTCCACTTCAAGGATCCTCTCGGCACAATCCGCACCAGCAATGCAAACACTGGAATGACCCTCTGCCGAAAAACCCAGCAAATCAGCCAGAAAGCCAGCAGTATGTGCCAAGAGCCTAATACAATGTATTCATCTATTTTAACCGTATGCATTTTGTTCCCTCTGTTACATTAAAAATTTCCGCTTCAAGGACGGTATTAATGTTCAGCCATGCCCACAGGGACCAGGCGGCATGTTGCACTGGGACGTATTCAAGACTGGAACGTCCCAGCATGCCGTTTGATGGTGTCACGAGGTTAGATAGGCAACGCTGTGGGCACGGGTTTAAGCTGTATTCCAGCAACTGTTTAAAAGGCGACCCCCAACTCTTTTTGACTTAACCTTTTTTGGAAAGCACTGGACAAAAGCCATCGTTTCCTCTGAGATATCCTGTTAAAGCTATTCTGGAGCCGGCCGACCGTGGGCCTCCCTCAAAGAGACGGGTAACATTATTCAGCTTCCTCCTTCTGATCCTCGGCCTACAACAAACCATGTAATCCACAGCTCAGTGGCCAAAGAGAAAGAGCGGGCACAGAATGTCCCTGTCACATGCTGCAGATGGGACCAGTTGAGGCAACAGCACAAGAGTTGTAGAGGAGTACAGGGCTAGGTCTGAGACTGCCAAACAGTTGTGAGAAAAAAAAGCCAAAATGTTTACAATCGATTGCATTAAAAAAAAAAAAAAAAAGTCATTTCTTTTAAATGTCATTTCTCCAAAGGGACTTACAATTGAGAAGGCATTCAGCAATTCAACAAGAGGAAGCAATACACACAAGAAGTGATAAATATACAAAGGAACTGTAAGTGCTCAGATAGGCTAAAAAATTTGACTATGGATTAGTACAGATTAAAAAAAACAAAAAACTAAATGAATAGAAAATGGTACAGTATATTCTATTGACTGTCTACTGAGGGTCAATGAATGAATTATTATTTTTCAATATTAAGGATTGGTAATTAAATAGTCAGTTAATTATGTGTACTTAAGGCAAAAAACTAAGTAATTAATTTGAAATTGAAGGTATTTTAAAAATAATATTAAAAATACAATAAAATTTTAAAGGTTTGAGGTCAATTCAGAAAATTATTTATTTGTATTTTGATTTAAAAGTAAAAAAATACCTGACTATTGAAAATAATAACTATTTATAGTATAATAAAATAATAATTAAAATGCATTGTACAAAAATGCAGTATAGCTGTAATATATATATAGTGTCAACAAATGAACCATTGTTATTTGCTATTGAGTGCTTTATCTTTTTAACTTTATGATTTATTTGTATGTATTTTATTTAAGGGTATATAACGCAATTTAAATCAAACTCTTATTTTATTATTTAAGAAAAAAGAACATAGTAATGAAATATAAACAATAAATATAAAAACAAATATATGAGAGCAATTCCAGCCTTATAGATGTGATATTGGCAGTGAAAACTCAAAAGATAAATTCACATAGAAAGTATATGTTAATATTATATTGAAACATCGGTTTATATTTTCCAAAACAATTGAGCACAGAGTTATGGGATCAAAAAAAAATATCAATTTGTAAACATTTTTGATATTTTAAATAGGGGGGAAATAAACATAAGTTACAGATGTGACCAAAAAAGTCTGCAAATTTACAGTATACAACAAAAATTGCAGAAGTTCTGTAAATAAAACTGCACTACCCAAAAAAAATAATGCTAATCAAAAGGATAAGTTGGCTCGCTATAGAACAAACATGATTGATTTTATTTTATGTAACATTTTTGTGATCATGAGGAAAAATATTTCGTTATGGATGTGACACCTCTCCATTATTAATGTGACAAATGTGAAATTGCCACTTGTGTGACTTTGTCAATGTTTTCAAACAATTATATTTGATTTACCAGAGACATTTTGAGCATCTTCACAGTACTGTAAAACACAAGCCCACACAAAAAAAAGTCGCTATTTCGGAAGAAAATTTATTTTTTTCATGGCAAAGTTGACATTTGCATGGAATTGCTCATAAGCAGATTTTGGAACGGAAGTTTAAAGTCAAGTTTGGCAAAATTTTAATGGTTTATTTGCACTTCTTTTATTAACTGAATATCATTAAAATATAAAAAAATATTACAAATTAAAAGAATCTTTTCTGAAAGAGATATAAAATATTAGTGATTAAAAAATAATATATATATATATATATATATATATATATATAAATAAAAGTACATTCTTTAAATTATTTCCCAATAAATGGCTTTAAATAATAAAAATACAAATAAAAGTAATCATAACAATTATAATCATAATAACAGCAACAAAAACAACAATTAAAAATATAATAAAAGTCTTTAAACCAAATGCAACTGCAGGCAAGCCCAGCCATTCACCTGAAAATGACAAAGGTCTTTGTCTGCGGTGATCCGGAGGGCTGGAGCCCCACAGATGCAACATAGGGCCTGCATTAGCAGCAGCCTGAAACAGGCTGGCCTGAGCCCTCAGCATAATTAACGCCCCCAACAGTGTTATTAAATGGAATTGCCATCAATGGAGATAGTGACTAACCTAAAGAAAGAGGGGGAAGAAAATTCAAAATGCATATCTCAGGGGCAAACATGATAGGATTACAAAATGAGCAGCTTGCAAACTGTCTTGGCTTTGATGAAGAAAACATTTAATTATCCCCCAGTGGAAGAGATCCCCTATTGTTTAAAGCTAATTTGTCCCTTTTGGCTACTTCCTCGGCCCAAAGGCCTGTCAGTCTCATATTTCTATTCTGCTCCTGCTCTCTCTCACTACCGCTTATTTTTACACGCAAATACTCTTAAACGTATTCAACAAATGCATTTTGTATTTAAAAGAAAATCTCAAGACAAATCAACGACGAATGTAGCTTCTTATTATAAACCAAATAAAGCATGCATGAAGTCCCTACATGACAGCAGAGGCATAATTTCATTTGTTTAAGTGCTACTTCAAGATCACGGACCTCAAGAGGAGATGAAAGAGACAGAGCTGCTCCCCCAAAAGAGATCAAGCAGGTCAATTTCCCTTCACTTTGTCCCAGCCGAGGGTTTGTATTCCCTTCTCCACAAAGGCTGGACTATGGGCTTAGCAACCGAAAGTTAGCCCCGTTTCTTGACCACTTGATATCTTTGAATAATAGAAGCTAATAAGCGTCCTCAAAAGCACAACTCCCTTCTTGAAGAGAAACAAGAGCAACTACTCCCTAAACTGACAAAGAGCATCCAAACAGAAATGGATACAGAGAAAACATCTTTGAGTATCAACACAAATCACCAGCAGGAGAGAAAACGCTTCTTTTTGCCTGCGAGAGCGAACAGAAAATAAAGAGCTTCACTTGGAAATGAAACGATTTAAGTTTTCAGTACTTCTCAACAATGAAATGGTTAAATAGCCAATATATTTGGTCTATGAGCACATTCTGTTCCCTGATCATTTCTCATCACGATTTAACAATACATCCACATTAGCTCTGACAGTGAGCTCAGTTCACATTTAAATGCAATTTAAAGGAGGCACATATTTGCATAGTGAATTAAAATTAAGAGCTAATTATGCAAATAAATTATGGAGAGGAGCAAGGGGTTGGTTTGCGCTTGGCTTTTTATCCCAATTTGGGAGACAATGGTCACTCGATACGATAGTCCGAACGCCATTGTACGCAATTTTGCAGGAGACCCAAACAATAGTGTTAAATATTCAAGCAGTATTTAATTACCAAATATTAGGAGCTTATAATTTACAAGGGCTGCTTCTTAAGTACAGCAAGACAAATTCCCTCCCAGAGGACTAAGGTTTTGTTCATGTATCCTCTTGATTCATTTAGCATCTTAAGAGGATAAATACACATAAAACAACGTCTTCCCTCTATAAGTGAGGTCTAATAAGTTTAATTGAAGATTTATTTATTTGAACTCTTAATTACGATGTTAATTTTACATCTTTCGTGAATGCTTTAAAATGTGTCAGTTGCTTTCAATCTGCTGGTGAAACAAGACCCCTGGGCTTTAACAAAGGGAAGCTCTGTGAAAGCTTTTAAAGTCACATCACCACACCTGACCGTGATGACAGAACACAATTTTGAGCTTAAGCAACAGATAAAACTAAATGTGGGAAAAGATTGAGGAAAACATTTACAAAAGACTTTTTTGTCACCATGAAACTGTTGTTTATTATGCAGGGGCTGAAAACAAGACTATGATGATTGTCCAAGTCCTGATATTGACCTAAATCAATCAAAATGCATTTTGTAGTCATTTACAATCTTGCTGCTCTCCTCATCAGCTATGTAAAGTCTGACATTAAGTAGAAATTTGTTTAGTTTCCTTCTCTGTTGAAATGAACAATAATACTCTACACTCAAAAACTGATGTTTGCTGTTTGTTCCAACTATTATTTTAAACTTATTTAAAATGAGCTGAAACAAAACAATTTTTGATTTTTTTTATAGAACAACTTCATTGTTTTATGTTCTATCCACTTAAGTTGGAAAAACTAATAAGCTAAGTATTTTTTTACTGTGTAAAATGTGTGATGTTTCATCATTTTGGAAATAAAATTGAGAGAAATAAAAGTCCTGCTCTTAAACATTCACAGTCTTAACCAAAATGTCTATTTAAACACAGTTCTATTTTGGAATGTATTTATCTTCAAATATTGAGCATCAAAAAGATAACACAGGACTTCAAATAATTTGAAATTTATTTAACAGAGACATTGCTTATTAATCAACAGTAAAACTTTCATCTGTTGCCCCCGGCAGATTTTAAAAAGGCAACCTAAAAATGAAAAAAAAAAAAAAAAACATTACAAATACAATAACAGTAAAGTTACATACATCAAAATGATAAAACATATAAGAATTTCTTAAAAAGCTAGAGAAAAGAATTACACATGATTACAAACTTGATTTGCTTTTAGCCATTTCTTTAACTTGCATTTAAATATTGAATAATTTGTAATAAATCAATAGGAAATGTGTTCTAGAAATGACTGGTTCTCACTGAGAAGACTGTGTTAAAGTTGTACTGTACGTCTAAACGGCACAGCACAGTCTCCTCTAGTAATAGACTGTTACTTTACCATTATTATTCTTGTGTGTCAAAAACTCACATAATGGAGGTGGAGCATATCCATTTAAATTTGTAAAGATCACACAAGCCTCAGCCAAATATTTCATTTTATCAAAGCTCAATAAATAATGTTTTTGTATTATATTACAATTGTGATACCTAATAATCTTCTGATCAAATACATTAGGTGTCTGTTAATAAAGTGATTTAACTGATTTAAAACTCTTTTACTGGTGTGTGTGAACAGTATGAAATGCAGTCAAACTCATGTGAGTGGCAAGGAGAAAATGCTGATCCTCCAGTAGGGGTCCTCCCTCTAACAGTGAGCAGGAGAGATGCTGCTGTAAAGTGGAGCCAACAGCAACTCTTTCTGTTTGTGTCATGTACAGTATGACTTCATGCTGGATATTTCCTCTTTTTAATTAGTAGGATTTTAATACCACGCCATTAAGAAGCAGATTCGGAGCTGGTAGATAACTTTTATGTCTGAAAGGTCTGTTGCCACAGAGGTATAATTAAAAATCATACAGTTGAGGATATGTGCAGTCAGAAAGAGGATTTAGTGTGGGTCAAAGACAAGGCATCCCATTTTGGTGTACAGTATGCCTCAGATTAAATTTGATATTAAATATGGTAAAAAGTAATATATTACAATTTTAGCTTATCTTCCTCTTTAGAAAAATGCAAAAATAACACATGCTTCTACAATACATAATAATAATAATAATAATAATAATAATAATAATAATAATAATAATAATGTAATATTACTCTTCCCCAACAATGTTTATAAAATGTATATATGCAAGTATTTTAAAATACTTTATAATAGAATAATGAGTAAATTCATGTAAAAATTAAACATATTTGTACTTAATAAAATATATAAAATGACGAGTAATCATATAAAATCGTATATTTAAAATTATTTAAATTGTTAAATTGCTAACATTTGTTCATTGCTGAATAGTATTTTGCATATTGCTGAGAAACTGATTTAGTAGATTGAAGGGTTGTGGCAAATTATTAATATTCAAAATTGCAATTAATTGGTGTTTTGGTGTTGCATTGTAATAATGTAATAGGCAAGTTATTGTATTTTGATGGTTTGTTCTGTAGACTATTGAAAAAAATACACTTTAAAGAGGCTAATATTAACCCTAAAATGTTTTTTTTTTTTTTTTTTTTTTTTAAAGCTGCTATTATTCTAGCTGAAAAATAACAAAAAGACTTTCTCCGGAAGAAAAAAATTATCAGACATACTGTAAAAATTTCCTTGCTGGAAAAACATCCCATGTGAATAATAAAATAATGTGTATATTCATGTAAAAATTAAACATGTTTGTACTTTTAAAATTATACAAAATAATGAGTGATTGTATTTAAAAATTTTATTTTTTAAATTGTTTTAATTTTTACATTTAATTTTTACAAAAAAAAATGGTATTTTGCTGAATTGTATTTTGCATATTGCTGAGAAACTGATTTAGCCAAGGAGATTGAAGGGTTGTGACAAATTATTATTATTTAAAATTGCAATTAATTAGTATTTTGGTGCTGCGTTGTAATAATTAGTCTTATAGGATGCTAAACTCATAATATATTCTTGCTTAATACATGTTTTCCAATTTTTTTTGCAATAATATTTGCATATAAAAAAATAGTTCCACTGAATGACAGTTTAAAAGGTGTGTATAGTAAATCATGGTAAAAATGCACAACAGTGCTCATTTAAATGTTCACAATGTACAGTGGAAAAATGTAAAGCTGCATTCCACATTTATTTTAACATAAAATATGTATTTGCTTTTGTTCAACAATAAATGGAGCAACACAGTTTGTGCAATTAAATACAGAGCAGTTAATATGAGATTTAAAAATTCACCAACAAGAAAATATACCATAGATTTAAAAGCAACAGTCTTATGAAAAAAATAAATATGAAATACATATTTATCATAATATTGCACAATTACTCAAGCAAAACACTGTAGAAACTAAATATTGGCGTATTAAACATTTTTCTGAAACTGTGTAATGATTTGCTGGCTGGCTAAATATTTCTTAAACCTAATTTTTTATTCTAAGCAGTGCAATATAAAAAGCCAGTAAGAGTTCTGAATCTCAAATCACACGCATCTTTACTATTCATACCGGTAATTGACTACGGTCTGATGGAAAAGCTCCACAAACTTGATAAATGAACACTATTGTATCGTTTTGTAGGACTGTGATTCTTCGGTATCTTGCTTTATTTCCACCTTTACTGTGATCTATGTGCTGTCAAAGAGCTCTGATTATAAACATCTTTGCTCTGCATCATTGTTAACATGGCTCGTTCCTTGGCTAATTTCATAGGTTTACTTTCAGAAATGAATCCTCTTAATCAAACTCCCTCGTCCTAACTCTATCAAAGGGAAATGTTTCCGTTTATGAAACAAATTGCCTGATAATGAGGATAATCTTGCAAATAAAAAAAAAAAAAAGAGAGAGAGCGGAGGGGAAAAGAAAAGCTTGCGCTGTTCTGCCACAAGGGTTGAGTTAATTTAAAACATTTATAGAAGGAAATGAGCGTCTCCATCAAACAGCCTTCCCCATTTACATCTCTTGCATATAAGTCAATTTGCGAGTGCCCCGTATCATAAATCAATGCCAGCCGATTGCAGTGTTTATACCAACATAAACCGGCGCACACTGGAGGTACCTGGAAACTAGACTGGCTCGTATCAATCATTTCAAAATAAATCCAAACACATTTTGATACACAAACGCACACACCTTTTTAAGACTGCTAACAATTAAAAGGCAAACAAAAAGATAGTTGAGATACAGTTGAAGTCATAATTAATAGCCCCCATTTATTTTTTCCCCCCAATTTCTGTTTAATAGAATGAAGTTTTTTTTTTCAACATTATTTTTTCATAATTATTTCTAAACAAGTTTTCATAACTCATCTCTAATAACTGATTTATTTTATCTTTGCCATGATGACAGTACATATTATTTTACAAGACACTAGTATTCAGCTTAAAGTGACATTTAAAGGCTTAACTAGGTTAATCAGGTTAACTAGGAAGGTTAGGGTAATAAGACAAGTTACTGTATAACGATGGTTTGTTCAGTAGACCAGTGTTTCCCAACCCTGTTCCTGAAGGCACACCAACAGTACACATTTTCAACCTCTCCCTAATCAAACACACCTGAATCAACTTATCATAACATCAGAAGAGACTCCAACACCTGAAGTTAATGGGTCAGAAAAGGGAGACATCCAAAATATGTACTGTTGGTGTGCCTCCAGGATCAGGGTTGGGAAACACTGCAGTAGACTATCGAAAAAAAATACAGCTTAGGGGGATAATAATATTGACCTTAATATGATTATTCTAGCCAAAATAAAACAAATAAAGACTTTCTCTGGAAGAAAAAAAATTATCAGACATACTGTGAAAATTTCCTTGCTGGAAAAACATCCGCTGTATATATATAAAACATATGATGGATAAGTTGTCGGTTCATTCTGCTGTGGCAACCCCTGATGAATAAAGAGACTAAGCCGAAGGAAAATGAATTGATAAATTTTTGGTGTTTTTGCCTTTATTGATAGGACAAAGATATATATACTAGAAGAACGAAGTTGAAGAGAGAGAGAGAGAGACGGGAAAGGGAACAGCAAAAGTTTGCAAGCTGGGATTATTTTAATTTTGTTCGAGCTTGGGACACCCGAAGCACAGTGACCAAACTGACCACGAGGCTATCGGTGCCGACGCAAATTTTTTAAAATAATTGTTTTCAAAAAATGTGATTTTATTTCTTTTGCACTAAATCTCCACTTCACATACATTAAAAATTCTGGGTTCCATGCAATACATTTGTGTTGGGACAACATTAAGAAATTAAGTCAGCTTATTAGTTTTTTTTTTTTTTTTTTTACAAATTTAAGTGGATTGAAAAAAACAATTAAGTTGTCTCAAAAAAATAACATATATTCAATATAATATAATATAATATAATATAATATTATATATATATATATATATATATATATATATATATATATATATATGTATGTATCATAATAATATTACACAATTATGCAAGCAAAGTACAAACATACAAATTCAAGTATTTATAATAATGTCGAAACTGCACTGCCGTATTAAACCTTTTTTTAAAACTGTGTGATGATTTGCTGGCTGGCTAAATATTTCTTAAACATAATTTTTTATTCTAAACACTGCAATGTAAAAAGCCGGTAAGAGTTCTGAATCTCGAATCACATGCATCTTTACTATTCATACCAGTAATTGACTACAGTCTGATGGAAAAGCTCCACAAACTTGATAAATGAACACTTTTGTATTGTTTTGTAGGACTGCGATTCTTTGGTGTCTTGCTTTTAGTTTTGAACTACAATACTCATTTAAAGATTTATTTTTGGGGTTTTTGCCTTTAAAGTTGGAGAGAGAGAGAAAGAAAGAGTGGGAAGGGAACAGCAAAGGTCTGCAAGCTGGGATTTGAACTTGGTACGCCTAAAGTGCAGTGACCACAAGGCTATCGGTGCCAACACAATTATTTTATTTTATAAATGTTTTTGAAAAATGTGATTTAAGTTAGCTTAGCTTTAACTAAATTAAGTGGATTGAACATAAAACAATTAAATTGTCTCAAAAAACCCTCAAGAATAGTGTTGTTTCAGCTCATTATAAATGTGTAGTTTGAACAAACAGCAAACACATGAATTTTTTGAGTGTACACCCAAATATTGTATTCATATCTATAGTATATTCTGTATGTTTTAACAGAGGGATTTTTTCATACATAATTTGTCTGATTCACAGCATTGTAATCTACAAAAAAAAAAGAAAAAAAAGTGGCCCGTGTTTTTTTTTTCAGATTTTTTTGCATTATTTTCTGAATAACTGAACAATAAAAAAAGATACATGATACATTCAAAAAGGAAAAAGGAATTTTACACCTACAGTAGCTTAATACAATGTTCAATGTGGATATTTACAGAACATTTCAAAAAGCTTGTTATTTATTTAAAAAATTAGTTCTTAATGTAATCAAATCAACACGAGAAGTACGGCAATCACTATTAGTTCACGATTTATTAATCTACGGTGTCTGGCTTTAAAAGATGAAATAAGCAGAATTGAGTTAACAAGTGCAGCAGGTGTAAAGCAGCCATGAGAGAGCTAACAAAAACACAGCACCTCACACAGGGAACTGGAAAAATCATTTGCCGTCTTAGTCATAGAAGAGGAAAAAGTGCTGCAGGCTTTCTCTGTCAATTCCACTCCTTTGGGTCAAACAAACAGCCTTCGCAGAGCCAGCTCAAAGGCTAGTGTCTGGTCAGTCAAGCTGAAAATGTCTGTTGTCCTGTGCTGCAATGTAGCATTTCATCTACCAGCTGTTTGCTCTTTGTCAGTGACAAAGAGTTGTAGTATGAGGAAGCATCATATTTATTGAGCAGAAAACCCCAGTGTTCTCAGCGGCCTTTCATCCTGCCACAACAGAGCCGCTTTGTTACTTTTTCATCAATTCGGATTCACAAATGTGTGTTGTAGAAACAATTCTGGAAGAGGAGGACAGCATGAAAATGGGATGTGAAAAAAGGTATGTCTTGTGAGCAGTGAACCAAGCGGAGAAAACAAACTGGAACACTCATGTGACCTTAAGAACATCAAAAGTTTCCACACAGAGAGTTTTGTCTTTTATTTACTAAACGAGTTTTACTGAGTGAAGTTACTCTAATGAACAAAGTAACACTGACCTGAAAGGATCTTTGAAAAGTATTGTGCCAGAAGACTTTTTTTAACAAAACAAAATTGTACACTGTAAAAAAAATGCTGGTTTCCACACAATCGATTTGTGTTAGGACAGCATGTGGGAATTAAGTTAACTTACTTGTTTTTACAAATTTAAATGGATTGAACAAAATAATTAAGTTGTCCTAAAAAAAAAACTGTTTCAGCTTATTTTATATTAGGCCTGTCACAATAATCAATTTATCAACTTATCGCACAACACATGGACATGACCTCAATCATTTTTGGTGATGGAATATACTGTATATCACCCACACTGTCAAAAATGCAGGGTTCCACACAATTCATTCTTATTGTCCCAACAAAAATCGATTAAGTTAACCTAATACTTTTAGCAAATTTATGTGGATTGATCATAAAAAAAAATTCTCTGTTCTCTATTGGAGTTGTCAGTGTCCATATGGTTAAAAAAACACTAGTATTTACTATAAATTACTTTAGTATATTTTCATGTGATTGTCTGACAACTGAGTGCCTCTGTTACTTTTTTCCTTGCACTTTTGTTAATATTTCTTATTTAGGATGTCACATTCTGATTACAATGCCTAATTATTACATTGTTAAAATGACTATAATTCAATTAAATATTCAGAAGAATAAAATATTACGTGTTCTGTGGAAGAGTGTTCTTGCATTGTGATAATATGCTGTCATTCTGGCTTTATTTAATAAGTGGCATAAAATAGTTTTAAAATGACAATATAGTTTATCGCGATATATTTTAATGCAATATATCAGACAACAAAAAAATAAATATCCCAACACTCCTATTTTATATATATTTTTTATGAATGTTTTTTAAAAATGTGTTATTTCTCCTGCACTTAAACTTCACATACACCCAACTGTTTTATTCATATTTAGAGTGTATTCTGGATGTTTTTAGTGTAATTTATTCATTCATAATTTGTCTGGTTATATACAGCATTTTAATTTAAAAAAAATTATTCTGGTGGGTTTTTTTCTGGTGGTTCACATTATTTTCTGTGCAATGGAACAATAATAAAAGAGATTCCCTTCGTTTAAAAAATACATCTAATACCTAAAAATATATTGATATATATTTTAAATCTACCTTACTTCAATGTTCAGAATTTTTAATGGCAATTAAAAATTAGCAAATGGATGCAAATTAGTGCATATTTACAAAAAATAGATATCGCAAGAGGCCTATTTTATATAAGTACTTTGAACAAACAGCAAACATCACTTTTTTGAGAGTAACTGTTTACAAAAAAGTACATATTTTACAATAAGCAAAGTTTTTTACAGTCAATTTTTTTACCATGTCACCATGTAATGAATTTTTTCATAAGTATTGGAATTTTTTGTCAGAACTACACAAAAAAGTGCTGCTATGAGTCACATATTTTTTATTAAAGATGTTTGGTAAGTATTTAAAAAACGAATAATGTCAAAAAAATCACAAATTCATTAAATGACTATGATCTCATGGGAATTTTATACATTTATGAAAATATTTTTAAGATATTATTATACATTTCTGTAGTCAAAAACTCACAATCTATAAAACTTTTAAAGATATTCGTTCTGTAGTTGTATTTGGGCTTTCAGTCATGAATGAAATGTGTACAAATAAACAAAAACAAAAGAACAACAACCTTGCACTGCATGAGATAACATAACAATGTTAAATACTAATGTGATTTGAGTATTAAAGGATCTGTCAGAACAGGTTAACCTCAAAATTATGGCACAGCTTAATATGTAAAAAAACGTGATGATCTGACTTTCTATTTTATTATGTTTGCATCTTAAATAACACATTAATTCAGCTTATATGTTTTTAATTACTTCTGCTGTTTTTGATGGCAGAGAGAACATGAGAGGTCGGGTGACTGCATCATCCTGCTACTTAGTTTACATTATCAAACTGACTCCTACATTTTCAGAGCTGACACTCTTGATGTCGCCTGGCAATTAATTTTTCCATTAACTGTGAACTATTTGGCAGCCAAGCAAACAGATCAAAGTGGCCGACACTACAAGACAACTTCAACAAATGAAGAAAAAAAAAAAAGAGGAGTGAGAGAGAGAGTGAGCATCAACTGCTAATGATAGATTATAAATCATATTATCTCTCAGGCAGGACAACGTGGTTAATTAAAACAGGCACGATGAAATCATATGCATATTTGCAAATGCAGCACATTTTTTATGATTATGCATTTACATAATATAATGGTCTTCTTAAAATTCTTTTCTAATTATTTTAGTGAGTCCCATTAGTCATTTGGGCTAATGCATGCTCTTGATTGAGATGATGCCTCAAGGGTGGCAAAAAAGTTTTCACTTTTTGGGGAAAAAAGATTGGTATTAAAGATGCATTAAATATGCACTGTAAAAATCCTGTTGTTTTTACTGAAATAATATGCAATAACGTGGGGAAAAAAAAAGGTAAAAATTAAATTAAAAACACATTTAAACTGTAGAATATTTCAAAAAGTCATTCATTCGTTCATTTTCTTTTCGGCTTAGTCCCGTTATTAATCAGGAGTTGCCACAGCGGAATGAACTGCCAACTTATGCAGCACATGTTTTACGCAGTGGATGCCCTTCTAGTCTCAACCCATCACTGAGAAACACCCATAAGGAAGGAAACCCACGTGAACACAGGAAGAACATGCAAACTCCATACAGAAATGCCAACTGACCCAGCCAAGGCTCAAACCAGCAACCTTCTTGCTGTAAGGCGACAGCGCTACACTGCGCCACCTGATTTCAAATTTATTTTAATAATTAAAACTATTATTCAAAATTATATATTTTTTTTTTAAATCAGTAAATGCCAGAGCACTTTATTGCTGATTTAGTAGGGTTAAGCCTGTACTAAAAGGTAGGCTTGGGCAGTAATACAGTAATATGGTATACCGCGGGATCTAAAAATATCAATGGTGTCAGTTTCAATACCGTTATACCGTCATAAACAATGCACTTATAAAGGGGACAAGTATTAAATATGCAATATTATTTAATGCCTAAAAATGCGTAAGCGTGATTGTCATCACGGGACAGTGTGGAGGAGAGAGAGAGGTGAGGTAAGATGACGAGTCGCGCACCAAGTGACCGGATTTCGTTAAAGAACATAACCTCTGCAGTTTGGCAGTATTTCGAGTTTCGACCGTGCGAGAAGGGAGACATGGTAAATACGAACTAGGTCTGCATTTCCGCTGCTGTACCGGGAGAGCCGCCCAGATTATTATTATCATAATTATAATTATTAATATTATAATAAAACCCGAGCTAAAATACAAAATTGTCCATATTATTAATATTTTAAAATATTAAGAGCAGTAATAGACAAAGATTGTATCAAGTATTGTGGGCCTACCCTACAATGAAATTCTTTTTTTTTTTATGTAATTTACAGCATTAACTGTAAACAGTGTTAAGGAGTTTTATAATAGTTAACAGTACCAAAATTAATATCCACTGATGTATTTGACGTATAAGAAAACTGACAATTAATTAGGTAAATGTAAAATCTGAAACTATGATAAAAAAAAAAAAAACAATAGTTGTGATTGAAAATCAGGGTTATTCCACTAAAAAATTTCTTACACCTTCTGAAGCAAAACAATAGCATTATGCTATCGAAAAATTAATAAAACAATGATATTTCCTTTTCTTTTTTTTTTTTTTTTGTAAATATATTTCATTGGTATTTTACAGAATAAAACTAAACCTTTTACTCTAACAAATAACCATAACCTAACTTGTAAACCAAGAGAAACTGAGAATTATCCAGTGATCTCTTAATTATTTTCTCCATTTTTCCAGATACCTCCTATTTTTTATTTCCATCCTGATTTCTGGCACTGCTATAGATAGAAATATATAAATATAAATGTATTGATCGGTAAAATTCAACAAGAACACTTGAAAAAAAAAAAGAAAACTAATCTGGAGAAAAATCTGGAGAAATACATGCATATCCACTCCTAATAACCAATAAGCTGAATTCCCTCCAAACAACACACAATGAGATTGGCTTTCCCTTTCAGAGCCCCCAAGAGCTACGCATCCTTCCTTTCAGTCCTTTCTCCATCTTCTTTTTTTGTTGTTTTTCCTCTGTTGTTTTCTGTTGGCTAAGGGCCCTCTCTGTCAGTGTTGGGTGGGGGTGTTGGGCCGCCACGCGCTCAAAGCCCCCTCAGCCCAGAGAGCAGCTCGTCCCCCAGGCCACAGGCTTGCCTCCAGGGGCTCTGAGAGAGAAAAAAAAGTGAAACCAATAGTTTATCCTCTAGCAGCAGGGCCCACAGCACGCTCCAAGGGGGGGCATTGTAGCACATTACCAAGACAATGCTGCCATATGGGGAACAGAAGGAACTCCAACTTGCAGCCCACCAAAAGCAAGGCAAACAACCCAGCCTGATATGCAGAGAGTGGTCATTTTGGGTTAGCCGTTTTTAACATAACAACAGAATGAAACAGAGGAGTCATTTTGTTGCCATTAAGACTTATTATGTGGTGGGGGGGTGTCACAAATTCATAGGCCTCAACCGTATAACTGGGGAATAGGTTAGGGGCCCGGACTGTGTGTAAATGACAATAGAGCTTTGGTTACATTGGGCTTTAAATCCTATCTTAAATCCTATCTGGAGAAGACACTTCTTGGCTTTTCATCCTCACCGAAAATGAGCTTAAGAGGTACAAAGAGGAGGAAATGAATACATGTGATATTGGCTGATTTAATGGGACACTTTTACAGTTAAGAATCACCTGTCATGAGTGATGATGAGGATGGAAATAAAAAATAAAAAATAAATAAAAAAAGAGCATATGAAAAATGTTATAATTCAAGAATAAAAATATAAAAATACTGAAAACAAAGGTCATAATTAGTTAATTCAATTTAATGTTGTGGTTGTTATTATTATGATTATTGCTGTGGTTATTATATATACACACACAGTACAAAATATAAATTTAATATTGTAATATGGATCAGAAAATTGTTGATCGTTTTCAAGGCTTCTATAGGCTTTTTTGAATACAATATCACTGCAATTATGCAATTACGATTATATGGGTATTAGTATGGAGGACGAAACCTGCAAAAACAAATTAATAATAAATAAATACGCAAATAAATAAATAAATGTATACAAAAATACACAATCCACAAAATTCCTGCATAAATAAATACATAAATAATAGTGCTGGCAGGTAAATAATTAAATAAATTCCACAAATGTTGGGGGAATTAGAAAATGCTAAACTGAGAGTTGATTTTATTTTTCATCCTTTCAAATGTTTATTCATTATTGAACGTAGTTCCTTATGTACTTTTCCTCAGCTCAACATGCTAATAAGAGGATGTCTATCAATCATTAGAAGCCAGTCAAAAAAACAAAAATGGAATGCAAATTTTTTTCTAACGACCAACCAATAGACCAATTACCATGTTTGTAAACATTCAGGATGCGCGCACAGGGAGGTGGCAGAAAGAAACCAGGAGCACTAGCATTTACAGTGAGGGAATGACATCCGATGCAGTACAGAGTTTGTTGTTGTCTTAGAAATAAGATATACTGATTACACATTCTATATATTATTTACATAATACTTTCAGCATATTATAACAGCTCGTCACCCAGTGATAAGCACAGTTATTCGGCAAAATTAACGTTAAAGTGAGCGTCGTTCATCTGACAAGTCCATTTGCGATAGCACACTCCCAATGAATATTGGATAAGACGAAATGGCTAAGCATCCAGCCCCAAATTTACAACCTCATTGAACTCCAAGTGATTTTACAAGTATGATTTTACAAGAAAGAAGTTAAAGATCTACAAGTCTTTGGATGCCAACAATGTTGTTCTGTGTGGTCATGTGCAAGAAATAATGCTCCAGGATGACCAGATTCAATGTAGAGCTAAAAACCGAGGTTCTGCTTAGCCAAAGACAAGGAAAGAAGACGGAGTTAACGTTATACAAGGCCTAGGTAATTAATCACCAACACGCAAAACGACAGCATTTTGACAGAGAACTGCACCTGTATGGCAGGGTATGTGAACTTACACATAAAGGTAAAGTTGGTTTTATAATCGCACATTCGGACTTTCTCCTTAATAATATAATTTCATAAAAGTATTATTTGCAAACTCTAAATAGCGAAATCATATTAGCAGCCAATGACTATCACAGTACAACATTGTTCACAGTCAAATAAACAGTGTTAATGTTAAACCATATGTAACTGTTTTTGCTGGAATCATTTCTGCAATCAAAAAGTCCAGCATTTCTAATTAGGTCATCACTTCATTCAGTTCCCTTTTAACCAAAGACTTCTGCAGTTAGCCTTAAAGCAGTGTGGTGTATGGTAAAAGTTAAGTTTTCTATTTTTGGACTTTTGAATTTGGCATCCTTCTGCACAACACGACATCTTCACTATTGCAGCCCGTGTTTTTTTGCAACCGGGGACCCGTGTGACGTAGGTTGGTATTTGGTCTATACTGGCATAAAGACAACCTTCTGATGATTGATAGACATCCTCATTAGCATGCAGAGCTGAGGAAAAGTATGGGCGGGGGGGCTTTTCTTTTTCCCGCAACATTTGTGTAGTTTATTCAAATATTTACCTGTCCGCACTTTTAATTATTTATATATTTATTTACGCATTAATTTGTGGATTTTTATACACATTTATTTATTTGCATATTTATTTATTTACTGTTTTATGCAGGAATTTATGGGTTTATTTATTATTTTATTTATTTGTGTATTTATTATTTATTGTTTTTGCAAGTTTCATCCTCCATATATTAGTACTGACATACTGGAACACCCCCTTTGAAAATTTGTTGTTTGTTTTCCATTTCTCAGTGAAGAGACAATATGTTTGGGTGAATTTAAACAAAAGTTTTATTTAACAGTTCCTTATTTTACAGTTCTTTACCAAACATCTTTAGGAGTATACAGATTTTTTTTTAAAGCAAAAAAAAAAAAAAAAAAAAATTTACAAACTACAAAATATCAACTTAATTTTATATTTTTATTTGACATATTCATTTATATTTAAATTTTTGTACAGTTATATAGCTTTGGTACTGACTAACGTAAAGCATATACATTTATCTTGTTTCATAGCATCATATAGAAAATATTAATTTAATGTAAAAGAGATCTGTAAGAGGTTACTCATAAATTCTGGGCACTGTATATACCAACAAATAAGCAGAGCATCTTTTTTTTCTGACACTGCAACTGAAAAGATGAATAAATCTACAAAATAATGCACCAAAATTAATCATATTTCTAATAATCAGCTTATTCAACAGCGCAAAGCATTTGTTATAAGGAAAATACCAGTTTATTTTATTATAATTATGAATTCAAGATTAAATGTGTAACATTGCAAGTGTTTTCATGCACAAGATAAGGCTTTCAAAAAAAATTTAAGTTTATCCATTATACCATTACAGTTGGGCAGGGGGTTAAAAGGGAGTTCAGTCATTAGTTTCCAAGCTGTCAATAATTATTGGTCCATCTGTAAGCCAAAAAAAGAACTCTTCTCATAATCTCCCTCATGATGGTCTGAACACACTATAGACTCCAGGAAAAGAACAGCAGAGCATATTGATCCCCAAGACAAATGCTCTTTAGAATGTTTACAGTCTAATTTGTTTTAATGATTTCCTTCCCTCCTAAGGATCATCAAGGGTCCAGGGGGCCACACAAAAAATAAGTAATAAAAGCGATAAGCAAGCCATGACTTCTGTATTATGAATTTATTTTCAAGAATGTTTAAATAATGACATTCCACATCTATGGATAAATCATAAATCACATTAGCTTAAAAGGATAGTGCACCCAAAAATGACAATTTATTCATTATTTACTCTAAATCTTTATGGTTTTCTATTTTTCTTTCTGTTTTCATACTATGGAGGAACGAACTATGTTTGAGGAACGAACTATTGATTTTAATGGGCAAAGGTTTCATTCACAAGTGTACATTTTTGGAAAAGAATCCAACACTGGCTATTTTTCACTTTAATTCATCCATTTTACCTTTAATGGGCATCATAAAAAAAAAAATGTAAAAGTCAAAAAATGGCTTGTGTGTAATGTATAACCTTATATAATTTTCCTCTGGTTTTTGTTTTATTTATTTATATTGTAGTTATTCAATAACTTTTTCAAATATTTTTTCATAAAAATGCAGCGACACGGTGGCTCAGTGGTTAGCACTCTCGCCTCACAGCAAGAAGGTTGCTGGTTTGAGTCTCGGTTGGGTCAGTTGGAATTTCTGTGTGGGTTTGCATGTTTCCTCCGGGTGCTCCGGTTTCCCCCACAGTCCAAAGACCTGTTGTATAGGTGAACTGAATAAACTAAATTGGCTGTAGTGTATGTGTGTGAATGTGAGAGTGTATGGATGTTTCCCAGTACTGGGTTGCAGATGGAAGGGCATCCACTGTGTAAAACAAATGCTGGATAAGTTGGTGGTTCATTCCACTGTGACGACCGCTGATGAATAAAGGGACTATACCAAAAAAAAAAATGAACAACTCTAAAGCTTGCATTCAGTACACCATTAATGTTTTGATTATAAAATAAGCAAGTTTTCCATTCACAAGTATACCGTACATTTTTGGAAGAGACTCCTACACTGGCAATTTTTTAATTAACTTGAATTCAGAAATATTATCTTTAGTGAGCATAAAAAAACAAATAATATTTAAAAAGTAAAAAAAAGATAGCTTTCAATCCTTACATTTCCCTCTGGTTTTAGCTTTATTTTTTTTTTATTTATTTTTTTTTTATTACAATATTTTTTTCTTTCAAATTCAATTTGCATAATGTATCACCCTTTTTGTATTTTTCTAGAGTTCGAATTCTGTTTTTTGTCATTTATATTTTTTACTGTATTGTTTTTTCTTTAACATGCAATATGCATAATGTAATACCCTTTCTGTATTTTTTCTAGTGTTCAAGGTATGTTTTTTTGTTTTATTTTTCTTTTATTTTTAACCGTATTTTTACTTTCAAATTCAATTTGCATAATGTAACACCTTTTAGCATTTTTTTCTAGTGTTCAAAGTCTGTTTTTTGTTTTTTTTACTGAATTTTTTTTCTTTAAAATGCAATTTGCATTATGTAATACCCTTCCTGTATTTTTTCTAGTGTTCAAAGTCTCAAAGTTTGTTGCAATATTAGACCGTTAAGATTCTTATGATTAAAAAAATCTTGTATTGTTTTTGAAATCAATAAGAAAAGAAGCAAAAGAAACATAAAAAAATACTATGGATATCAATGGTCCAACATTCATCCAAATATATTTGTGTTCAACAGACGAAAGAAACTTAAACAGGTTTGTAACAAGTGAAGGCTGCATAAATAACGATACAATTTTCTTATTTGGTTGAACTATTCCTTTCATGCATTTTATTTCCATTCACAATTTAATACAAAAAAAGAAGTGTATTAAAGATTTGTGTTTCCTTTCAGGCTTGCGTGAATTCGATCTCTTGATCCATCTGAAAATCCTCTTGAGCTGTTTAACATTCCTCCTAATGCACCAACATCTTCAGTTGACAAACAGCCGAGGAACAGCCTGAGTCCATGTTCTTTTTTACTAGCGATTCTTACTTTTTATCATTGAAAGCAATGAGCCAATCTGCAATTTCTGCCAGCCCGAGCACTATGAGTGTATTCAGAACCTGGTCACACAGCCAATCTCCTGCTAAGGAGCAGCGATAATGTAATAATGCCTCACTGATGTGCGGCCAGTAATGGAGCTGAACACCTCGCATTCATCTAACACTACCTGATCATTACTTGAACAGAATAATACATTACCCCTGCAAATAACTCAAGAGTCTGCAACTCCATCTCCTAAATGCGCACTTCTTTATTGTGAGGTGAAGGGAAATCTTCGCTGAGTGTCTGCAATCACCGGAGAAGACGCAGACTGAAAGAGATGCCATGTATTTAGTATTTGCTGCTCAAAGTATAATATCTCTTTTATTCCAAGTCTACATGTGCACGGCGCAGAGTATTTTCCTATTGTTTTTATATTAAATTAAATAGACTATTTACATTAAGCATGATAATTAGAAAAGGACAAAAATTTATCTGCAATAAGACGACAAAAGGGCCTTATATTATTATTATTATATTATTATTATTATTATTATTACTATTATTATTATTATTATTATCATCATCATCATCATCATCATTATTACTACAACTATTTTTATATTAAAGAAAATTCACTGTACTTAGAATAAATTTCATGACAGGAACAGAGCTAGATAAAGCGAGATTTCCTAACAATATATGTTTACAAACTACTAACAAATAGGGCTGTCCGATTTGGGGAAAATATCTAACATATTGTGATTTCGACTTTCGATTTGATTTGCGATTTAATTTTGTAGTCAAGCTTCAGCTCAATATTCTGTATTGTAGCTTCTTATTGCTGAAATGCAATGAGTGTTAGTTAAAAAAGGAACTAAAAAGATATTAACTTACTCCAACATTTATTCAAATTTGTTTATGAATATTCAGAAATTAAACACTAATTTTTCTCTAGAGCAAACAGTGAGTGAGTTATGGCGTTAGTCATCTCCTGGTGCCTTTGTGATGTTTTTTTCATATGGTTTTTTCAACCCTAAAATTGTATACTTTGCTGTTGCTAGCTACTAGATTGTCACTAGCTTTTAGCAAGATACTCCTCATATAGCTGCCTGTGGTGCTTTTTTAGTGCTGGTTTTTGTATTTCCTCATGCTGTGGCAACATTTCTGCGACAGCTCTTACAAATGGCCCATTTTTATTCGGTGTCTGTGACTTTGAAACCAAAATATTCCCATATTACCGATGTGCTGTTTTTCTTTGATATTAATTCTTCTGTTAATGCTTATGAAGCGGCAGGTGCCATCATCCCACTCGTTCACGCTTTCCTGTTTGTGGGCTTTTCGCGTTGTTTGGTCGCACAATTCTGATTGGGCAGAACAAAAGTGTGCTCACTCAATTGGCTAGTAAGACTGTCACACACAGACGGCAGTCAAACATTTGCTCTGGGTGGGGTAAACTATATAATACATATATATTTCATATAGCAGCCTCTTGCAATTAGCTAATTGCAACATTTCAAATCGCAATTGCGATTCGATTAAATCGCACAGCCCTACTAACAAAATGCAGAAAGAACATTATTTTATTTTTATACTAAATAATATAAAAAAAATGAAAAAAAAAAATAGCAAAGTAACTAACCACCACCACCTCAAAAGTATTTTCTTCTTTTCTTGAGTCTTTTCTTGACATTTTTATAATTATCATAATAAAACATTCTGTATTTATTATAAATATCACACTTAGAAATTGATCAAATAAAAAGGTGAACAAATTAATAAAAACTTCCACCAAACCAATGTCTAAAGGTACACTACACAAAGGGCTTTTTCTTACTATTGCAATAATGATAATAACAATAATAACAATAATAACAATAATAACAATAATAACAATAATAACAATAATAATAATAATAATAACCAGAGCTTGAAATTACACCCGCCAACAGCAGTTAGATTTCAGATGTTGTGGGTTAGACAGCTTCTCCTAATGGCCACTTTGGCTGGTTGAAAGTAGTTTTTTTTATTGTAGTTTTCATAAAAAGCAGGGTTTGACAATAAAGATGGCCTAACATGCATGCAAATGTCATCTTGGAATAAAAAAGCAGTACGACTAACAAAATATAGTGTATGTGCGAGCAAAAGAAAGCAGGTAAATACCGAATGAGAGGATGATTACTCGTGCGAACAGATGATGTGATACGCGCCACTGTTTAAAAAGTGTGCAAAAAAAGCAGCCGGTACTGCTGCGATCGGTTTTCTTTGAAATACACTGGACAAAGAACGATGAGCGTGAACCCACAGTCCTTTCGCTTTAACCGTTGTTTGAACAGATTATTATTGGCCTAACCATATGCACGCGTTCATATGTTACTTATCACACACGGTAGGCCTATGTCTTTCACCTGCTTTCTTTTGCTTAGGTATTTTTGTTAATGGTTTAATTATCATTCTTTACAATAACATTGCTTTGATAGGAGATTAACTCACCATTTATGTGTAGTTAACTAATGATCAGAGACCTAGACATTATTTTAGATACATGGCGCATATATATATATATATATATATATAAAATTTTTGCTCAACATGTCAAATTTTATGCATGTAAATTATATTTTCCCAACAACAAAATTGCGGCTAATGAAAATGGCAAGTGGCTAGTAATGTTGGAAAGCTAGCCACAATGGCTGGTAAGCAAAAAGTTCATGTCAGGCCCTGGTAATAATAATAATAATAATAATAATAATAATAATAATAATAATAATAATAATAATAATAATAATAATAATTATTATTATTATTATTATTATTATTATTATTATTATTATTATTAACAACATTGATAATTAGTAGAAAATATGGAAAAATGTGCATAAAAATATGTATAAATATACTGTATTTAAAATAATTATATATGTAATTATGATATGATATAATATGTAATAATAATTATGATTGATTAGTAAAAAGTATGAAACAATGTGCATAATATAATATAATATAATATAATATAATATAATATAATATAATATAATATAATATAATATAATATAATATAATATAATATAATATAATATAATAGTTGCTTTTAAACAAAAATAAGGGCAATTCCAGACAGGTCACAAGAACCGAAAAAAATCCACACAATCTGGATTAGCCATTAACTTCATTTCCCAGTGACGGGCAACCTAACCTGAACGCAGAGACAAGCTATACACAACACAAGACATCAGCTGACGAAACTAAAAAACAGAGAGGGTTTATTTAGTCTCTCTATTGCTCTGCATTTAACCCACATCATACGATATCGCAAAGTGCAAACAGTTTTTAATAACCAGAGGGTGTCAGGCTGCATCAGGAGGGCAGTCGACTGCTGCAGCATAACCAAATGTTACTGAAGAAAACAGCATGTCACAGTGCCGTTTGACATGGTGAAATGAGATTAGATGGAATTCATTTCTAAGTGGAGAAAATTACAGGCCTGCTCGTGCTCTCTGGCCCACCCCCATCGGCCCACAACAGACGCAGTCAGGCATGAAAGCTGACATGCTCGTGGAATGACCTGACCGCTACTGCCACGACCGGGACGCTAGGAGGAAACTCTATTGTTTTAAGCTCTGGGAGACACGGCGTGAACGTTCTGTTCCGGTGTAAATGGGATAGAATACAAGTGCTGTATTATTAACTGAAATGTTGCTTTAATCATTTCAAATGTTTTTTAAATAGCACTTTTTTTTTATTTAAAAACAAAAGAAACTGAATACAATAAAAAGAAACTAATTGCGTCTTCCTACTTTAAAATGTGTTACTTGTCAGTTGTTTGTCATTTATTTGTACAATGTGCTAGCATATAAATATTAAAAATGTTATTTAAATATACAGATGTTAATGTGGAGAACCTTTCAGACTGCACAATTATTTTTGATAAAACAAAAGATTAGTGGAACATGTGACACTTGCTAATTCAGTCTTTCTACTGTTTTTGAAAAGTATTCCTGTCATTTAATTGCAATATATTTGTGCAATTTGCTAGCAATTTTTTGAATGATAATGTTTTTGTCACATTAAATATCTTATCTTTTCTATCTATCTTTATCTACACTGTAGATTCCGTACAATCGATTTGTGTTGGGACAACATGATGAAATCTAAGTTAACTTAAAAGTTTTTTGTTTAATCTACTTACTTTTTTAAAAACATATATACGTTGTCCCCTAAAATCCTCAGGAATAGTGTTGTTTTAGCTAAATTTAAACATGTTTTAACAAACAGCAAACGTCATTTTATCCATCTATCTATCTATCTATCTATCTATCTATCTATCTATCTATCTATCTATCTATCTATCTATCTATCTATCTATCTATCTATCTATCTATCTATCTATCTAAAAAATACAGCTAACTACATTGTGTATAGTTCAGCCAAAATAGAATAATTAGACTGATTTGTAACACTTTGCAAAATTGGCTAGCATTGGTTAGCATACATTTGTACCATGTTTATTAATTAGTGTTTATTAAGATTAGTTAATAAACATAGCTATTCATTGTGTTTTCATTAGTTAGCTTGGTTCTATTAAATAATATTTTCTAAATAATTACAGTACCTTCATATGTTAATGTTAAACATTTGCATCCATTTTTAGACATATTTTGTAATCATAACTACACTGTAAAAATTATATGATCAATTAGTCATGACAGCGTACATTTTTAGTTTAGCTAATTTTAAATATGTAGCTTGAACAAAGAGCAAATGTCATTTGGGTCTATATATCTATATCTAAAAATACAGCTAACTATATTGTGTATAGTTTAGCCAAAATAAAATGTTTAGACTGATTTGTAACACTTTCAGAAATGGTTAGCATCAGTAAGCATACATTTGTTACCATGTTTATTAATTAATCTCCATTAAGATTAATAAACATATTGCTTTTCATTGTTTGTTAACATTAGTTAGCTTGGTTCCATTAAATTCAAATGTGAATGTTGAACATTTATATAAATGTTTTAGACATTTTCAATCATTATAACTAACTAGATATCACCTTTTAATATCTGAATTAAATAAAAGCATATTATAAAGTGCTATCAACTGAATGATGTGATGTTTAATTATGATTTTATTAAACATCAAATATGGCACTTAAATAAGCCAACTCAAAAAGTAAAACATGAGCTTTCATGTGGAATTGTTAATGCGATTATTAAAAAAAACACTTTATAAAATACATTTAATTAAAAGAATAATAAATAAATAAATAAATAAATAAATAATAAACTAAATGTGTACAGTCATCAATGTGTGCATTTTTTATTGTGTCATTGATGCCTTTTCCGATCCATTAATGACATAATATCAAACGTAACATTTAAAAGAACAGTACAGTTTATAATATGTCTTTCAAGTCATTTTAAAATGTATGATTTTACTCTATTTTTGGGTTTGTATAAAATCTACACATAATATACGTATTATATATCCAACCGAATAGTGACATGATTTATATTGGTAGGAAAATATGCAGTTAAGTTTCCTTATTTGATATTTTTATGCCTATGCCCTGATATTTCAAATCTACCAAGGAGACCTTCACCTCCTAGGAATTTAAATTCATGTCTCAGTAATGCTCAAGCATTAAAATGACACCTTATGAAAGGGGCCCCCGATCTTGTCCGGACTCAGAAAAAAGAAGTGTCGGCCTCCCACAGGCAGGGTCTGCTTGAAGGTGAGAAGGTTAGCGAGTCTTTTTGGCCACACAGATCTTGGCCTTGGAGAGGCTGCCATAATGAATGCTAATTATATAGCCATCTGTGAGGTGGGCTGTGTTATGTAGACACCTGTTCATTAAGACGACACAGAAGATTTTGGAAAAACTTTCTGCTTTTTTTTCCTTTTCAAAAGAGCTTAAGACAGAATGATGAATGCCGTGAGCTATTGTGCACTTAAAAGGATTATACAAAAAAAATCCACCTTAAAAACACTAACTCCCGGAGAACTGACAAAACGTCTCCTTTTGTGATTAGAATAAACATAACACAGCAAGTCTGACTGATGTCCTCATTGAAACAATTCGTCCTAAAACAGAACTTGCGAGGACGGCAGGTGATAGATTTTTTTTTTTCTTCTTTTTTTTGCAATACCTTTACAACTTTTGGGCCTCATTGGGCTAACCACATTAGGTGGAGGAGTTGAAGAGGAAGCCAATAAAATCCTCATGGATGTTTGCACACTAGGATTGGAGTCTGTCAATTGACTGCCCCTAAGAGGTGATTTGCCATTACCGAGCCATAGGAAACAAATGAGGCCATTTCCTCTGCCAGCTTCCCATCTGAGCTGTCAATACACACTCACACACGGCAAGATGCTGAGAGGAAGCCTTTCCATCCCAGTCAGAGATGAACTACGGTGGCTTTTATTCTTCGAAATCGCAACAATTTATGTATCTTTATTCATTTATCAATAGCGGCTATTTGTATAGATATCAAATAATGTGGATTTTTTTTAGATTTATTCCTTTTCGTCAGTGTACAAATGTTAAATTAAAGTCACAACAACACAATCTTAACATGCAGTATTTGCAAGCTTGTAAATGTTTAATAATTTCAGATTTTCTTTTCAAATATGAACTAAAATCTTATAAATCTAGGCACTTGACGGTATGAAATATTCCTGTTGACATAAACATGCAGTATTTGTAAGCTTGTAAATGTTTAATATTTAAATCAGATTTTATTTTTAAAAATGAACTACAATGTTATAAATCTAGGTATGTGACTATCAAATAGTCCTGTTGACAAAACTTAAAGCTTTTATCATGATATGGTATAATCACGATATTGATATAATCTGCAAAAGTTCGATAATGTTTATTACTATGTGTAATGCTGCGCAGGCATTTTGCAGTCGGCACTTCCGGATGCCACACGTAGCACAAGTTTACAGCCATACAGTGTCAGTTGCACTTGGAGGAATAAGGAAAAAAATAAGGAAAAAACTACAATAAAGTCACAGTCACAGACATTGTTGACAAGAAACATCACTAAACTTCAGTAGTTTGGAGCTACATAGTTTTTGCAACCTGACACAAAACAACGTGAACTGCAAACTAGGCATGGGATGATAACCGTTTTCAAGGTATACTGCAGTTTGAAAAGGTCAAGGTCAATTTTTTCTGCAATACTATTCCTAAGGTATGTGCATGACTTTTTTTATTTACGTTTTCTTTTGTTTTGTTTTTTAGGACGAAAGAATCTCCAGCAGAAAATGTATCTAAAGCAGCCATTTTAAATTGAAAAAAATCTTCAAATCTTCAGCAGAAGTCAAAAATTAATTTAGCCTGACAGGTTTACTCTCCCTAAATATTTTAAATGTTTCTCAAAATAAAATATATAGTGTTCAACAAAAGTTTTTGTTTTTAACCCTGACATTTAAAAAGAATATATTTTAGAGCAGTAATCATAATACCATGATACAGTGAAACCGTGATATTTTTATCCATGGTTATCATTCCGTCAGAATTTTATACCGGCCCATGCCTACTGCAAACTGCATAAAAAACAGGTAACACCACAAAACTGTTTCATCATTTAAAACAACGCCACCCATATGAAGATGCTAAGAAATTACAGACCCAAACAAGTGTAAACGTGGACAATCCACAAGCATCAGCGCAACTACCTAGCAGAGTTGCATGTCATCAACAAAGCAGTGAACAATTAAAATCAACAGTGAGAAACAGCTGCATTTGTTACCAATGTTATGTTAATTATACTATAGTTTAAGAAATACAACTGAAAATTACAATGGTTTAGTTTAATGTTAACATATCGTGCCTTACTGTAAAATGTTAATAAACAATTGGTCTTGGTCTTACGTGTTGTAGACAGAATTACTGTGAACATTTTTATGGTTGAAAATAAATTGCCTATTAAGTCTTAAAACATTTGATCCTGTGATGAACACAACTGTAAATATAGCAATCGAAGTATTTTTATACGAAGTTTAAAAAAATAAATGATAATTATTTAATTTCATTATTGTTTTATTGAATATCATCACGTCTAAAAACATGTTATATTAAAAGAGTTCCCTCTCATGCTGTTATTCCTAGAGCCTAACATATCCCTCACTTAACGGCATAAGGTAAGCAGTATTAAGCCGTTAAATCTCTAAATCAGAAGGATATGCACAGCTAAAGCGATAACATCATCTTTAAAAATAAAGTGCTACAAATCTTGTTCGTATCAGCGTTAAAAACATCTCAGCTCCGACTGGATAGAATGTGTTAAACTAAATGAACTGCGGGCATGAAAAATAAGCATTTAGCTTTAAATCCAGTTGATTTTGAGATGCGCTTATCTGTCTTAATGCCTTCGTCTCGGATTTAAGAGGCTGAAGACGCCTAAATGTCACATAATTCAAGATGTTAGCTTATGACTGCTCAGTTTCAAATTACCCCAGCGTGTGATTCAAAACAGAAAACATGTTAAAGCAGCCCAATTACGGCACTGATTTATTGATTTTGCAGAGTGAGATGAGGTTAAGTTGATGACAAGCTCTTTGACATATCAGTGCCGCACTTCAAATTAAGTACTAAAGGACTATTTTTCACAGCGATCACGTGTGACGATTGCCACTAAGGATAAATATATGTATATAATTTTACAGGGTTTAGAAAACAGCAGATTGACTTAGCTCTGACAAAATAACTGCCTCATGAAATATATCACCCAACCTGGTTACTGTGATACACTGAATTAAACTGAACCAACATGCAAATATTTGACCTTTTCAAAAATAACGCAGAGAAAGCGACAAATGTAACTGGGCGAAAAAAAAAAAGTGAAATCATTCTGTCATACAATCCCACAGCAGATTACAAAAATAGGCCAAAATGTTATAACGTCTGCCACCGCATGCAAAAAAAAGCCACCGATTCTAACATATGCTCAGGTGAATTGAGTCCTCGGGCTCCAATCTGCCTTTTCCAGATCTCAAAGACAAATTGAAGGGGCCATCTCTCTCATTAAAAAGTCTAAATAATCGCCATATGCATTGCTATTATTAGAGAGCCAACAGAACACTTCCCATTTTCAAAGTTAAATTACCAAGTATAACCTTAATTGGTGAGAAGCGTTGTTTAGCGGATAGCATCGAGAGGACACAGAGAAGATAATTCAACAGATGGCTTAGTCTTATGACTTGTGTTAACACCTTCCACGTTTAATGAAGTGATAATTGCTTTTCTAATATATAATGGGACTAGCAGAATACCAGCAGTAATGCAAACAGATTAACGCACTGAAGACAGATAAACACACATGGTATTCAATGTCACTGTTAAGTAGCATGAAAAACAAAACAAGGTAGGGGACACAAAGAGCGGTCACACTGAGAAGCACATAAACAATAAGGCTGAAGTTTCTATTCACTTCCAGTGGTATTCTGGCCTCAAACGCTCGGGAGATTAGACCGAGCACAAGATGACATGAGAAGGGAGGGGAAAAAAAAAAAGAAAGAGCGAGCGAGGGGACTCCTTTATGCTTGTCCGCCGCTAACATCTCAAAGGATCGGGGAAGTCATGTTGGACCTCCCCAAGATCATTCAGATCTAAACGCGAGCTGAAGGAGGATGGTGCATTAAGGTTGGTTCAAAGTTCAACATTTTGTGTGTTAACAGTATTACTTTGAGAGTCTACCTCAATAACCAGAGCGAGATATATACTGTGTGTTATTTATAGTTATGACACACATTCCTTTGATTTTTCGGAATACAAACAAAGAAAAACATTCTGTGGTGAGTGTGAAATTTAAATTGGAACTGATGTAAAACATCTTTAAATTCAGTTAAATACATTTTGGGCACCTTAAAAACAACATTGCTACTAGGTATGAAAATATTATTGGATCACTTGCAGTTTTGTAAGCAATATACTGTATGTTGACAAACTACACAAAAGAAAATGTAAAAATGGCCTATAATAACAATAATAAAAACATATTGTAGCCTTACCTCTAGCATTAAGAAACACCATGTGCTTTTGAACGCTGCTTCAGGTAAAAGAAGAGAAAAGTCCATTGTTACAGTCCAGCTAACTCCAGTTCCACAGATGCTGAAAATGTAGATAACATTGAGAGGTAAACAAAGGCTTTAAAGTCACCAACCCTTTATTCTCAAAAACTACGACTGAAAGGCAGGTATCTTGGTTCTAATTGTCACTAATAAATAAATAGGTCAGATGAGTTTCGAAAAACCATTTATAATAATACAGTTGAAGTCAGAATTATTAGCCCACTGTTTACTTTTTTCTTCAATTTCTGTTTAACAGAGAAGATTTCCTTAACAAATTTCTAAACATAATGGTTTTATTAACTCATTTCTAATAACTGATTCATTCAATCTTAGCCATGTTGACAGTAAATAATATTTTACAAGATATTTTTCAAGACACTTCTATTTAGCTTAAAGTGACATTTAAAGGCATAACTAGGTTAACTAGGCAGGATAGGGTAATAATGCAAGTCATTGAATAACCATGGTTTGCTCTGTAAATTATCGAAAAAAATATATAGCTTAAAGGGGCTAATAATTTTTACCTTAAAATGTTTTTTTTTTTTTTGTTTGTTTTTTTAATGTAAAACTGCTTTTATTGTATCCTAGATAAAACAAAGAGTTTCTCCAGAAGAAAAAATATTAGTGAATACTGTGAAAGTTTGAAAAACTGTGAAAAATAAATTAAAAAACAACATTCAAAGGGGGGCTGATAATTGTGACTTTAACTGTATAGTCATACTTTCATTTTCTAAAAACATTGAGTTTGACCATTTAATTTTAAGTGACATTGAACCTCAAAACCAAAAATTCATAAGCTTTCCATTGATGTATGCTTTTTTTTAGGATAGAAAATTATTTGGCAAAGATACAACTATTTTGATTCTGAGGGTCAAAAAAAAAATCTAAATACTGAAAACATTGCATTTAAAACCATCCAAATGTTGTTCTTAGCAATGCATATTACTAATCAAATACTGAGTTTTGATATATTTACAAAAGGAAACTTCCGAAGTAAATTAACGATTATTCCAAATCAATAATTTTGACCCATACAATGTAATTTAGGCTATTTCTAAAAAATATACCCATGCAACTTAAGACAAACCTAAGAAGGTTTGTTGTCCAAGGTCATAAATGGTCAATATAAAAATTGTATTGTGTAAAATTACTAATGCAAAAAATCTGAAATTATGTTTACTATACTGGCAAGCTTTATAAAAGAATGTTATAGAAAAATATATAAATGTGAGGAATATGACAGGAATATACTGTAAACTTATGTTTAAAATTACAATATATAAAAAGGTCAGAATACTAACCACTCATTAATTACATTTAACAGTAAAACAGACCTCTGTAAAATAGTGATAATTCTATCATTGTCTTTGCTCATGCCAGTCTTAGAGTAATGCCACCTGTGCAAACCGCAGTTTATTAAATTAAGTGCTTTTTAAGGTCAATATACTTTCCTAATAGCTTGTCACTTTTTATCACCATGGGTTTAGCTGTACCTTGATCCCCCCCATTCAGTAATTGTGCTCAACTCTGTCAAGAGCTAATAGGCTCACCCTGTAATGTTTTTCAAATTTCAGCGTAGACCGAGCAAGTAATGCTTTGCATGCTTAAAATCCATTTCCATAAGTAAGTGCAATTTCCGTACAGTTTGTTGCTGTTTAATGAAGTGAAATCTTGTTTGTATTCATCCCCATTTCACAAGAAAAGCCACTGGAGCATAAGTGTCAGAATTAAAACAAATTAAAATTAAAGCTCCCGCTATCTTCAACCGAACACGACTCCACCATTCAAATGAAACGCAGAGCCGTTGCATTAAATGCATTAAGGAAATTTAGAGACCTGCTTTCAACGTTTTAAATGCAACCGGTTCTTTTATTATTATTCTATTATCGGAACTCTTTAAGCAGCTTTAATGATGGAACATGCAAATGGCGTGGAGTAGAGAAAATGGCTAACATTTATTTATCCTGGCTGTTCCCATGTCTTGTTGGTGCCATTAGAACAGCTCGCTGCATCCCATTCGCTCCCATTATCTCAGCTATCAGCGAAGCCCAACCAGATTCAAGCAGGGCCATAAATACTTCCCCTGGACCACATACGGCTTCCACATCATCTCCCAGGCACAACTTAATGACAGGGAAAAAACACAATGGGTTTTTGCTCTCTTTTCCACCCTTCCTTTTCGTGCATTTCATATCGATGGCACAAAATATGTACAGAGGCAGCAACAAAGTTACATGTAGTTAAAAAGGTACATTAAACCATCATTTCCAAATTCTCTGACATGATTGATGGATGTAATCATGTTGCCCTAATGCACAATTCAGGCGTCTATGTTTTACAGCACCAGGGTAACAGACCAGAAGGTACATAGGGAATGAAACGGCACTGGATGAAAGAGAGAGAGAGGAAAAAGCGGCGGGCATCAACAAAGCAGAGCTGGGCATACATGATGCTTTAAATGGTGAATCTAGGAGTGTGGATTCCTTCATTATAGTTAATGAATCCAAGCAAACGATATTTGATGTGCTAAATGTCTGCTAGACAATTAGACACCACAAAGAGCCTCATTAGAGCTCACTGGAAGATGGCATTACAAAAGCACTCAGGTACGGCTCTCAACTGGAGGTCAAATAAACGGTCAATGAAAGGGCACTGTTAAACAGATCATTAATGGGATGAGGGACAAAAGTGTTGGTTACCAGTGTGGAAGTAACCAAACGAATTGGGTAGCAGCTCTAGTAACTCAACTCGTAGCAAACATAATTAAGCTGTTTTTAAGTAGTAGGTTTTACCGTTACCCATCCATTGTTATAAGAAGCTTGTCATTAGACCCTTTTAACTCTAGTAAAATAGCCTATTTAAGTGTCTCATTGAAATATGGTTGGTAAATCTTTGTTTCATGATGAAGATCTATCATATATTTACCTGATTACCATCTTCCCCAATTTCAGCAATCATAGCAACTGTGTTTTTTATCCATTGTTTAGGTAAAGAACGAGTGACTAACTAATGAATCATTATTAAAGTAAAATCGGTTTACAAACAGATTGATTAGACAGTTCACGCATTTAGAATTTTTCCAGCAACAATAATAGTGATGCAACTAAACGGAGCAATTTTCAGTAGCAAGCATAGTCTCAAACGTCAATAAACGATAAATGTTATAGGCATTTTTCATAACTACAGCGCGCGCGGTCAATCTAATATTTACAATTCGCATCATCAAGAATCTTGCTTACAATACGCTGTGCCTTCGTTTGTCACCAATAGAAAAAAAATGTGATTTATTAACCAAGATATGTACCGTTTCATGAGAACCATACGCCGAGATTGAAGTTGTAAGCATGAGCTGAGAAAATGTATAAAAAACGCGCTCAATTATGCAGCCCCTTTCCTAATTTCTCTTTAAGTGTTAAAAAAATTTTCTTTCTCCATGCGTTCTTCAGCGGTCTTGCGTCCTCGTGTTCTCATGTAACGTCATCATCAGCTGCCAAAGTTCAGTTCCAAAACTCAAGACCGCAAGAACAGAGGTCGTGTGAAATATCCCGGATGTGTTCTTGATAGAGGATGCACCTATGCAGACTTGAGCACCAAACTCGCTCTAGAAGTCCCAGAAGTCATTGGGACTGGAGGTGGGAAGTGCAACATTTTATATAGGTTTTCAAAGTTATTTATTATTAAAGTTCAGAAATATGACTTATCTCAGGAATGAACACATTAAGGGTATATATGCAGAGTATATGTTGTGAAAAGGGGAAAAACAATAAATCGTTGTATGAATGCTGTAATGTTTAAATTAGATTTGGTTAAAGATGCGCGAGGGTCATGTGACCATCAGGAAGAACGCTGCATCTCATTTCTCACAGGACGCGTTCTCTGTTCTCGCGGTCTCCCGAGTTCGTTTATCTGAGGTGACCTAGCAAGACCGATCTCCACAAGACTGCAAGTCCGTTCTCTGCATTCTTGGAATTGAGAAACAGCCTTTTCTTCTAAGTTTCTGTTTAATGACTCATTCTAGTGAATCGATTCATGGTTGTCTCTGTGGAGTAGAACGAATCTTTCTTTTACACCGGTTGATATTATGAACTCCTTTAAAACTTTCTGATGTAGGCTGTTCATGCAAATGTAAATAAAATACTAAGAAACTTGACACCCTACCAGATGGGCTTTCGACTAGTCTATGCTGCCATTACGAAGGTAAGCTGCTTTTAACATTTCTAAAACTCACGCACACACGCTAACCGGCCACTTTATTAGGTACACCTGCCCAACTGCACGTTAACGCAAATCAGCCAATCACATGGCAGCAACTCAAATCATTTAGGCATGTAGACATGGGCTGCTTCAAGAACGCAGGGAACAGACGTGTGTACTTGTGAAGACCAGTCTTGCCAGGTCACCTCGGAAGAACGAACTCGAGACAGCGAACAGAACGTTGACCTGGTGGTCACGTGACCTTCACGCGTTTTTAGTGGAAAGTTATTTAAACATTACAGCATTCATACAACGTTTATTGTTTTTCCCCTTTTTAAAATATATACTCTGCATAAAAACTTTACAAATAAACGTTGCACAATATAAATAAAACTGATTTTAATACGAATTTCAGCAAATAAACACCCTTAATGTGTTAATCCCTGAGATAAATAAGTCACATTTCTGAACTTTAATAATAAATAACTTTGAAAACCTATATAAAATGCTGCACTTTCCACCTCCAGTCGCAATGACTTCTGGGACTTAGTGTGTTTGTGCCATTATGAAGATTTTCATGGTAATGTTTATATTCACCTTCTCATTTAGGAAAACTCCTGAGATAAACAAGGTATATCTCTGAACTTTAGTAATAAACCTATATAAAATGCTGCGCTTCCCACCTCCAGTTGCAATGACTTCTGGGACTTCGAGCGAGTTCGGTGCTCAAGTCTGCATCCATGCGTCCTCGATATCAAGAACACACTCTGGAAGTTTGGTTGTTAGTGCCAGACAGACTGGTCTGGGTATTTCAGAAACTGCTGATCTACGGGGATTTTCACACACATCCATCTCTAGGGTTTACAGAGAATGGTCCAAAAAGAGAAAATATCCAGTTCTGTGGACGCAAAAGCCTTGTTGTTGCTCGAGGAGAATGGCCAGACTGGTTGAAGCTGATAGAAAGGCAACAGTAACTCAAATAACCACTCGTTACAACCGAGATATGCTTTAGAGCATGCACAACAAGTCCAACCTTGAGCCGGATGGGCTACAGCAGTAGAAGACCACACCGGGTGCCACTCCTGTCAGCTAAGAACAGGAAACGGAGGCTACAATTGGCACAGGCTTGCCAAACTTGGACAATTGAAGATTGGGAAAACGTTGCCTGGTCTGATGAGTCTCAATTTCTGCTGTGACATTCAGATGGTAAGGTCAGAAATTGGCATCAACAACATGAAAGCATGGATCCATCTTGCCTTTCTTGGCTAACTTTGGGCTCATTAGTACCAATAGAGCATCATGTCAACAGCATACCTGAATATTGTTGCAGTCTTGTCCATGCCTTTATGACCACAGTGTACCCATCTTTTGATGGCTACTTCCAGCAGGATAATGGGCTATGTCAAAAAGCGTGAATCATCTCAGACTGGTTTCTTGAATGTGACAATGAGAATACTGTACTCAAATGGCCTCCACAGTCACCAGAGGTCAATCCAATAGAGCATCTTTGGCATCTGGTGGAACAGGAGATTCGTATCATAGATGATCTGATCAAATTTGCAGCAACAGGGCTATCACAAAGATGCTATCACACAGATGGGAGATTTATTCAGATATATCTGTGTGATGTATTCTCAACCTTGTTGAATCAATGCCACAAAGATTTAAGGCAGTTCTGAATGCAAAAAAAGAGGTTCAACTCTGTGCGGCTATTAAAGTGGCATATATATATATATATATATATATATATATATATATATATAAACATATATATAAACATGCAGACACACATTCTTACAAGTTCACTGAAAAACATTTCATGGATATGGACTATGCGAAATTAGTCAGGAGAGTCGACAAACTTGTAATGACAGGATTTGGGGTATTTGCTCAGCCAGATGTCAAACAAACACAACAGGAAACACTTTCATTAGATAGGGGTGAAAAAGTAGGGAAGGAGACGTGCACCTTGACCTTTTTGTGGATTATATGGCCTCTTGTTCACTGCAGGGGAAAATACATGGTAAACACACCATGGTCACACTAGTGCATTATTCTGCTGACAACACTCGTAGATGTGCTCAAAAACATAAAAGCTAAACAACCATTGGTGCATCTCATTCAAAGCTTTACGTCAATCCACATTTGTTTTGCTGGCTGATGCGCATCATCGTCACACAGA
>NC_079447.1:23569606-23614606 GCF_903798145.1 Danio aesculapii | reverse complement strand
TGAGCTTATTCAATTTACTAAAAGTTAATTCTACTCGTTTGAAAAGAGTTTTGAACTCAGTGTTGAAGGTAATGAGTTAATTAAATACTTCATTACTTCAACTTAAATGGAGTTAGTTCACAATACTCATATTAGTTGTTGTTTCCTCAAACGGTCTGGGTTGCCTTAGCTTATTGGGTTTTACAGTTTTCAGTTGGTTTGAGTTCTCTTTATTTATTGGCTTTTACTGTGCTCAAATTGTTTTGTTTACTCAAATGGATTAAGTTCACAGTACTCGTTAAGATTAGTTTATGAAATTAAATGGTTTGTTGCAATCAGTTTCCTCAAATGGTTTGAGTTACCTTAACTTTGAGTTTTACAGTATCTATCTCTCTATCTATCTATGTCTCTGTCTGTCTGTCTGTGTGTCTGTCTGTCTGTCTGTCGGAAAAATGCATTACATTGTAGTAAAATAGTATTATAATATAAAGGAATGTTTACTATTTTGATATTTTTTAATGTAATTTAATCCTGTGGTACAAAAGCAGGTAAACCCATTTTGCTACTGTATGTTAAGCAGTACTGCATCGGGCAGGTTGCACTGGAGCTGATCTGCTCTAGTTAGTCATTAGACAGAAGCAGAGCATTCCTCTTCCTCAGCCTTTTGGCAGACATGCAACTGTGCACTTGCTGGCGTTCCATCTCTCTGCCGCATCTGAAGCTTGGCCTCACACAGCTGTACAAACAGCGCACAGCTCCAAGCGGCCATCTTGACTCGAGCGTTTATGGGACGCCAGCAGTCGTAATTACGCTTTGATTTGTAGATGCTCGTTCTGCGCCGTTATCTACCCGTGTCAAGAGTCACTGATAGAGGGGAAGTAGTTTGCCCAGCCCACTCCGGTAGAATTCAAAGTGTTCGCTAATTTCAAAGGGCGATTCATCTCCCTCCTCTTTGCATTAATTCATGGGTGCCTTTCTATGAGAGAGGGGTACAGACCAGCTGCCTGCATGGGAGCCCACTGTTTTCTGCAGACAGATGTGGTAATCTCAGGTCTCCTCTGCCTTTTGGTGACCCCACCTGCCCCTGCAAGTGTCTAGGGCCGCTCTCCCCTCACACTTTCATCAGAATCCTATTTCCTCCCCTGTAAGGCGACCCGGTCTGAAACTCTACCGCTCATACTACTGATTTTCAGTGCGCGTGATGGATGAGTCCCTCTCCGACTCCCTCAGCCTGTCTATCAGACTCCCGCGATTAAAACGTACAAATGGCCGGTGCCCCCCTCCCCTTTCCTAGTCACCTCCACTGCCCCTTCATCCCCTTCCCGCATCGCACTCACTCTCTCTCTCTCTCTCTCTCCTCCCCAGCTCTAAAGCCCCAAACACGGCTATTCATCTTGCTGAAAAAAACATCATTTATTTTGTACTTCCCTGATAATTTACTTTTTTCTTTCTTTTCCTTTCTACAGGAATTCTCCATTTCCCTATAAAATGAAAATTCATCTAGAATTACATCTTATGTCATCATTATGTTTATTAAGCGTGGATGATGTATATGAACAGCGCTGGCTTGCCGCTGAGTGCTTAATGATGCATAAGATTAAGCCGAGGCTCTCAGCTGTGCTGTGACTCCCCTCTGGTTCCCATGCTGCAGTAGCATGCTGGGAGAACAAGCTCCAAACGGCCATCAGGTGAATGGAAATAGCACTTTGTGTGTGTGTGTGTGTGTGTGTGTGCCCATCTATCCTGATTTTTTTTTTTCTTTTGGCATGTAAATGCATGACGGAAAATATAAAAGAACAAAAGAGGAAATAGATTGTGTTTAGAAGTCCTCAGCTCACACCTTAGTTTGTCCAGTTGCATTACACAAAACGATGTTGTCTCAGTTCCACTTTGTCTCCATGTCGCCCTATCTATAAACCACCCACATAAGAGAGAAGCTCTTTTCTGTCTCCTCATATCTGGCTCTCGCTCTGTCTTTTTTCGCATCTCTTCATATTTCTTCTCTTCGTAGCCAGACTAGCGCGCTCCAGCATTCTCCGACAAAAACATTATCCTTCTGCTGCTAAACAATCCAATAAAGCTCTCTACGGGGAAGAACTTAACCTCTTGTCTCGTCTGCTGATGCTTTTCGAACCACGTGACGCCTGCTACAGTAAATTCAAATCATTAGTCTTCTCACCCCCATCAAAAAAAGGGAAAAAACTTCTATTAGTAATGGAGACCTCGTAAGAGACCTTCCTCTGAGAGGACTGCCTTCCCAATTCCCAGTGGAAAAATCCAGCGCAAAAAACTAATTCTACTTTTAATAATCTGTCATGAGGACCAGAGGCAGTCATAAATTATGTGGGGAGCATGTGCGCGAGCGAGCCACAAGAGGGAAAATCAGAGGAGGGAGGAGAAAAAAAAAAATATCAAAGCCCAAGTTTGACAAAGTTTGCTGAAGATAAATAATAACTTACAAACAGGATTAGTTGTAAAGTCACAGGCGAGCGCACAGCCGAGCGCTTCCCATCAGCCCATGCAAAAATGAAGAATTTACAGCTACACCTGTCATTAGCTCCCCCCCATCTCATTCCTCTTTCCGATGCAGCCCCCCCTTTTTATATTCATTATCTCTCTGCGTTTTTTTCCTCACGTGCTGTCTTTTATCATTAACCCTTTGTGCGAATCCCACGGTAAAGGTCTCAAGGACGTCTTCGAGACTTGTGTGGGAGAGAACATGGCCAGGGTAAATAAAGACGAGGAACGCGGCGGCGTTAATCGCTAGCTGAATGAGTTTGCTGAGGTCTTAACGACCGCCTCCAGTTACCCAGGCACTTGGGCCAATTCATCAATGGATATCAATGGGAATCATCCATGGGGGATACGTCCAGGATGACTGTGTGCGTATGTCGTCAAGTGTTGGGTTAGCGGCTACAGGCTGTGCTCTTTGTCCCTGTGTCAATATCTCAGCAAACTATCGACATGCATCATAATCCCGCCTCTCGATCAAGCACAGACTAAAGAACAATCTCCATTAGATGACAGCGCCGGGGTCTGGGTGATAAATGCCCCCTGACGGTGGGGAAGGAACTGCGTAAAATAAAGAGGCATGTTCCTACATGTCTTGTCAAAATTGTATTGATTTAATCATCTACAGAACCACACATTCTTGGTTACTGTAGCATGCAGTAACCTGGGTGCAGTTTGCAGTCGCTGGGCACACAACGCTCTCCCTCATTGGCTTTGCAGGTGATGAAATACACAGCGAGCGGATCTCTAATTTTTTTCCCTCTGATGTTGGCCCAACAAAAACACTGGCAATCCCATTTCATTTCTATTTAGAGGCTGAGGAAGTCTATATATAACACTCAAGCCTAAGCACCTCGCTGGTGACACATCCAGTGGATGGGGGGTGGATAAATAGCTTTAGTCCTTCATCATGGAGACAAAGCTGGTGTATTCCCCTGGCCGGAGAGCGCCGGCCAGAGGTCTGCCCCGCTTATTTAACAGCAGGTGTTTGGAAAAACACTCACCTTGGGAAACAACTAGATGCTCTTCTCCCTCAGTTTCCAAGTAAACAATCAATCTGAGGGGTCTGGAAGTCACATCCCTCCGTGGGACAAAGTCATTGAAGCAGGAACTTCTTAGTCAGTCGAATTATCGCACTGTGATCATCCCCCCTCGCAACAGTCAGACTCGCTCTGTTGGGGAACACAAGCAAAAACAAGCTCTTGATCAGTACTAAAATACCCAGGAACCAAATCCTATTGGAGGTAAACGTGGCTTAACCATATTTTAAATATGCACAAGATGCCTTAAATTACAACAACAAAAGCAATAATGAAGCTATTGCAATAAAATGAGATCCTAATGGTTTCGCACTCGGCGCAGATGAGACTATATACATTCAGAAAGCTAATCTTATCCAGTTTAAAATCCTCCATAAAGTTTTTATGAAACACTTCACTACTCATAATATAAAAGAACGGGTAAAATGACCTAGATGGAAATGAGATTACTGATTCCTACTGAAACGCACGGCTCAGAAAGTCAAGTCCTCAATTTTCATCCTTTCTTCAATTCCAGCAAAGGAACTCAATCATATTGGGACAGTAATACAAGCCAAGGACAGCTCACTCATTCTCAATCCTGTCCTGGTTAGAGGAACGCTTGCAGAGCACTAAAACACTGTGTGTTCAATTCAAATGGGAGAAGGCAGAGGCCAGCTAGATTCACCATGATGTCTGTGGTCTGATAGATCACCTTCCTCAGTAAGGACAAAGAGAATGAAGATGACTGTGCTGCCAGCCACAATACAGATGAGACCAACACCTCTGAGTAAGTGGAACACTAGCTGTCTGACTGTCCATTTGTTAAAGCTCCGACAACAAAGACAGAGCACCTGGAACATTGCTTACATGGGGACACAATCATAGGTGACAAAAAAAAAAATTCTGCATCCAATTTAAGGATGTATATTTTTAGTAATGGGTTTGGGTATTTTTATTTATTTGTTTGCTTGTTTATTCATTCATTTAGCCTTTCAGTGTTCAATTCATCAGCTTTGACTCCACATAGTGAAACACTACCAATTGCTTTAAAGATGTCGGAGTGTAGAACCAAAATGGTTAATACAGTTTTTACAATAGATTACTTAAGATTTTTTAAAAAGTTAAATGTCTGAGCATCATAACGATGAGATCTCACAAATGTGTCAAAGATGAAAGGGAGTTTAAGCATAAGTAAATAATGAAAAAAAGGAAAATAGAGTAACATATTTTCCCTGCACGTTCATTTTTTTTCCTAAACTAAAAATATATGCTTTTTATAATTAAACTTTTAAAATAAACACTTTTAAAAAAACAAAGAAATAAATACGTATATATTGTTAATAATGACTATCAAAATGTTTTGCTCTGATTTACTGAATCGGTCACTTGACAATATGGGCCATATATATGTTTGTATCCATGCATGCATGTATGCATGTTGTACAGTTAAAGTCAGAATTATTAGCCCACTGTTTATTTTTTCTCCAATTTCTGTTTAACTGAGAGATGTTTTTCAACATTTCTAAACATAATAGTTTTAATAACTCATTAATGACTGATTTATTTTATCTTTGCCATGATGACAGTAAATAATATTTGACTAGATATTTTTCAAGACACTTCTATACAGCTTAAAGTGACATTTAAAAGTTTAAATAGGTTAATTAAGTTAACTAGGCAGGTTAGGGTAATTAGGCAAGTTATTATATAACGATGGTTTGTTCTGTAGACTATCGGGGAAAAAAATACATTTTAGAGACTAATAATTATTAAATAACTATAATAACTATATATAATAATAACAACTATTAAAGAGACTAATAATTTTGACCATAAAATGGTTTATCAAATTAAAAACTGCTTTCATTCTAGCCGAAATAACAAATAAGACTTACTCTAGAAGAAAAAAATTATCAGACATACTGTGAAAAAGAACTTGCTCTTAAACATAATTTGGGAAATATTTAAAAAATAAATAAAAATTCAAAAGGTGGGCTAATAATTCTGATTTCAACTGTATGCATGTATATGTATATGTCATGTGTATAGTAAATGGATCAAAGATTCATATTATTTTATTGTTTGATATTCATATCAGATTAAATTGACAAGTGATTTTATGTACAAAGCACATTAAAAGTAAAGTGTTTGTTTAATGTTTCAAATAACTTCTATGAGAAAAAATTAAAGTGCTGCAAATACAGTTATAATCTCCCAGCATCATACAGCATAATAGATATATTTATATTTTAAAAAAAAACTATTGTTTCTTATTAACAAATGTAAAATAAGTGTTCACACTAAATTTTGTGGGTAAAACTTTAGTTTAAAAGATATTGGCAAAGTGATTTATAGTTATAAAAAAAATTTTGCATGTCATGGAATTACTCAAGTCTAATAAAACGTTCTTTTTGTTTTTGCTCAGAAAAATAGTAAATTAAATCATTACATTTTAATGTAAAAAAAGATTTTTTATCAAGGTTGTAGCATACAGGCATATAGTGTCATATGTTTTTTTTATGCAGCGGATGCATATTATATATAATATAATATATTATATTATTCATTCATTTCTACTTAGTCCCTTTATTAATCAGGGGTCAGCACAGCGGAATAAACCGCCAACTTATCCAGCCCATGTTTTATGTAGCGGATGCTCTTCCAGCTGCAATCCATCAATGGGAAACACCCATACACTTATTTACACACATACACTAGAGACAGTTAAGCTTACCCAATTCACATATATGACTTCTTTGAACATGGGGGGGAACCTACGTGAACACGGGGAGAACATGCAAACTCCACATAGAAATGCCAACTGACCCATCCAAGGCTCAAACCAGCAACCTTCTTGCTGTGAAGCAACAACGCTAGCCACTGTGCTACCTATATATTAAATTATATTATATTAATTATATTATATTATATATAAATAACACAATATGTTCATTTACAGTGCAATTGCAGTCATTAAAACTTTCAGTGGGACAAATCACCTTTAAGTTCTGCCAGGTTTCTTTATCCAGGCAGAGCAAAGCGAGATGTAGCAGAGTGGGGTGGGGTGAGCTTTCACTCTGTGTGTGAACAGTAGTCATATATTACAGTGCTGCTGGATCAGCCAGGGCAGTAACTCATTCTGTTCCTGCTGCCTGTTCCGTCCTACCTTACTGCCAAGGAGTCACTTCAGAAGGTCATCCCTTTCATCAAGTATTCTATTTGCATCCAAAATTGTATGTACATGAAAAATGTGCCGGAGTGTTTGCCGAGGCCCAGAGAGGCAGATGAAATTTCTGTAGCCTGATGCACGCTAACCTTTGCAGATGGCACCGCTATTGCTGAAAAATGGATTGCTTAATAAAGCATATCATCCGACATATTTGCTGCTTGGCTGACCAAATAGAGGTTGTTTTTTGCACAAATTTCTTTGTCAAATTTGTCAATGTTCATGTCATTTTTGTTTTAGGTCATGGAATGCGGCAGAAATTCCAAGCGTGTCACGCAGGACCAATTTGTAGCCGCTTCTGGGGATGAACCGATATTTTCCACAAGGTTTATTCCATAATAAGACAAAGCTGGGTCCTGGCTCCACTGGAATTTCTTTATGTATTTCTGATTATCGCCTGGCCAGCGGTGGGCAGGGCGGCCTGTGATAAAAACCAGCCAAGCTGATTAATAGGAACATCATTAGAATATTACAGATAGCACCTCATCTTATTTCTGTGTGTAATTTGGTCCGTCTTTCTGGACATGCCCATGTAATTAAGAGCAAGGTGGAACGTGCTAAGGCACCGAAACTGACTTAAGGAAGCATCTTAATTTCCAGGCCATCATTGAACATCGTATTCGAAGCACCCCATAAAAGTGGAAAGCGAGTGATGAATGGCCCGTGCCAGCGCGTGCCGCTTTCATACTAAAGCGCACGCCACTTTCAGACATCTGATACCGAAGAAGCTCCCCAGACTCTGTTTGTGAATGTCTTTCATCAAACTTGCATATGAGAGCAGCCACGTGCTACATAGGCTCTTAGCCACACGCTTTGCCTCCTCTGATGGTCCGGCCAACCAATCCATCTTCCTGAGTGCTCCCACAGATGAGAAGTGGGCACTAGGCGCTTTCGTCGCTGAGCTACAGCAGGAGATGAATTGGAGTGCCATAGCCCACCTCCAGACTGTCCCAGTATAGCAATCTGGACCCCAGCGCTGTGCAGCGAGGGACGCTTTTATCCACCCAGAGAGGAGGCAGACTCACCCAGCCCCAGGAGGCCCAGGAAGCACGGAGGCGGCCAGAACTCTGCCTGCTGGGGCCTTCCACCCATTCACACAGGCAGACCACGGGAGACCAAGCGGACACATGGATCTCGAGGCTACTGCAAGATGCTTTGATTGTTGTCCTGCTGATGACATCCGACTATGTGCTAATGTGAAAGACGAACAGAAGTTGCATCGACAGCATTGATGTGAAAGTCAAAGTAACTTGGTTGTTGTCCCACTGTGAACATCAAAAGAAAAAGATAATCATTGAGAAGAGTGTGGCACAGACTATACACTGAAAAAAATAAAGATTCACTGGATTTACTAAATACTTTTAAAGGTAAGTGGTTGCAAACTATGTAAATGGGCTGAATTTAAACAAACAAGTTAAGTTGAACATCACTACATTCAGGTGGTATGGCGACTCAGTGGTTAGCACTGTTGCCCTACAGCAAGAAGGTCACTGGTTCGAGTCCCAGCTGGGCCAGTTGGCATTTCTGTGTGGAGTTTGCAATATTCGAGTGGGTTTCCTCCGGGTGCACCAGTTTCCTCCACAGTCCAAAAACATGCGCTATAAGTGAATTGGGTAAAACAAAGATATATTCTGTGTTGCAGATGGAAAGGCATCCGCTGCGTAAAACATATGCTGGAATAGTTGGTGGTTCATTCCACCGTGGTGACGTCTGAAATAGAGACTGAGCCGAAGGAAAATGAATGTATGAATTACTACATTTTTTTGTCTTTATTTTAACAAAACAACAGAACAATATCCACAGATTACAACCAACAAACTTCAACATCACAGCAATATCACATCACAGCACATAATGAAGATCAAATAAAAATAATAATAATAATAATAATAATAATAATAATAATAATAATAATAATAATAATAATAATACAAGAATACATAAATTAACCAAGGTTTATGGTGATCTAAGGTTTTGCAAAAAGGTACCTGAAGTCATGGGACCCACATACTTATGGAAAGGAGTCCAGATCTGATTAAAAGTATCAATTTTTCCCCTTGACCAGTGGCCAATATATTATAATGACATGAGATCAAATATTACTTTACGCCACTCTGATACTCTCGGTGGTTTATCAGATATCCATTTAAGAAATACATTCTTATGTGCAGCATAGGTAAGAAAGTTAAACAACTTCCTGTTTGTTGCACTCTTTCAATTATTATCAGCAAGACCTAACAAAAATTAAGAGTCAAAGTCACATCTTGTATTACATATAAGACTTAATCTCCTACAAATCTGTACCCAATAGCCTTTAATATATAAACAATTCCAAATACAATGCATAAAATCACCTTCTTCAACTTTGCACTTTCAACAAAATAGAGAATAATTTGAATTCAACTTATGTCTACATGATTTGGAGAAGATGCCAAAGTTTGAACTGTTGTTCTTTAGTTCCATTCCAGATTGATTTATTCCCAAGCTTACTGTCAAATGTGTGTCTGCATCGATTGAGCATCCCAGATCTTACTGCCAAACATCTATAGGGTTGCCTCATTATTAACTTTTAAAGATAGACTAACTTTTTATATACTGTATAACTCCAAGCAACAAAGCTTCACAACAACGCTTTATTAGTGATTTCGAACTGTTATCGAGGAGCACCTTTTCTATTGGGGTAGGATGACAAGAAAGTCCAAAGACAAAGTTTCTCCAAAGCTTTTAATTTGTAAATATCTAAAAAAAAAATAATTTGAGGGTAATTTATATTTAGTTCTCAGCTGTTCAAATGATAACAATGCAGATAACAACAGTGTAAAACAATAGTCCATAATTCCAAGTTGAAAACCTAAATTTCATTGTATTGGTTTGATAGGGGACAAAAATTCCCTTTTCCTTCCCAATTCCTTATTTTTACCACATAATCATGGATCTTAAAAGGTATTTAAAAATGATAAATCAATTATGAGAAAATAAAGGCCCTTAAAAAAGGTATTAAAAAGTCTTAATCGCATTATTACGAGGACTTAAAGTTTGTTCAATCATCGTCCAAAGTGTTTGACTCTAAAAAACCATAAATACATTTATTTTCCTCCTAATATCAACAACGGCGTGCTCGATCAACGCAATTAATTCGAGCCGGAGCATGCGCTCAAGCTCCTACACCCAGGTGATGTCACGTAATTTGCAAGAAAAGCAGGAAGGTGATGTGACGCTTTCAAATTGTAGAGAAACTATCAAGCAAAACGGATGGCAAAATGGGAAAAATGTAAGTTTGCGTACTCCTGGTTGAAGAAAGAAGAGTTTAAACAGTGGCTGAAGCCTGTCGCTGAAAACAACCGCATAATTTATTCTTTCAAGCTTTGTTTCTTCCGAGCTTATCGGAGTTCTGTTGCACGGTTGTGCTCCATTGATTTATTTAACTACAACTGTTTATTAATAACTGTTTATTTAGTTAAAGTTTGATACTGATTAGAACTTGAAGTGGCGATGAGGTTTTAAAATATTCTGAGAAGGTCTTTAAAAAGTCTTAAAAAGGTATTGCAATTACCTTCAGGATTTCTGCATATACCCTGTTAATGTATTACTTACAAATTACTGCATTTAATTTGTTTAAACGCTGCCAATGTAAAATGTTTGCAACCGCATACCCTAAAAAAAATAATAATAAAATAAAATAAGTAATTCACAGATTTTTTTTTCAGTGTACAGCCCATCAATGGTAAATCCTGTCAATTTCAGAATGCAGCCATCATATATGCATCATATTTTATACATGAAGAAATTATTTATATTAATTAATTTTTATATATATATATATATATATATATATATATATATATATATATATATATATATATATATATATATATATATATATATATATATATATATATATATATATATATATATATATATATAAAATATGAATGAATAATATGAAGGGCTCAGTTTAGTAGCCAAGAAGTCACCCAACTGCCTTGCATCAAATTTAGCATCAAAGTAATAATTCATGCTATGCTAAACATTTCTTGTAAAATGTCACTTCGCCTTTGCAATTAATTTCAGAATTAATAAGCTATATATCTAGGCTAAGGAATCAAACTAATGAAACTCTTTGATACCCAAACAATGAATCATGGCACTACCTGGAATGATGGGAAGGTAATTGAAGTAACACGCTGCCGAGATGCTTGCACTTTGACCACGTAATGCTTCATTTATGTGAAGAGAGATAACTTGGGTAACAGATAGACACGTTAAGGAAGGGAAAACAAACAAACCCGATCAGCCAGACACATGGACGCATGCAGTGCACACAAATGTTTAGATGAACCAACACACGAGCACGGGCCAAATGACATGTGTGTGTAGACTATCGAATTTATATTACGCCCTCGCAAGGAAATTCGAGGGGAAAAAAAATGCACAGCAACTAAATACCTGACCCCTGTCAAGCTTTGTAAAAAGCCTATGTCCTATCCTTTGGCACCAGGCTACTGTCAGTCTTTCTCTCTTGCTGATAGCATCAGGGAGCAGGGTGGCCAGACACGCAAGACAGGGAGCAAAAGTTCTAGAGGAGGACGTTGTGTTATATTACCTCCTCTGTCTGGTATCAAGTGTCCTCCATCTGATGTTAGGCATGGCCCTCTGATCAAAAGGCCTCCTGAAGCAAAGGATCACTGTCTAAAGAGGTAAGAGTCCAGACACAAAACATTGCAATGAGCCTTTGACACGAGAGCTGCTCCAAGATGCAGTTAAGCCCTTGGGAAAATGCATTTTCAGCATGTTATGCATGCAGTACTGTAGATGTTGTGAAAGATTGTTTCGAGGAGGACGTCTTGCAATTGCTCATTTTTAAAGTAGTAGTTCTGGCAAAAAAGACTGGAGCTTTTAAAACATGCAAAATTCACATCAAAAAAAGTATTATTTAAAGGGATAGTTTAAGATTCAATTTTAATTTTCAGTTAAATACTGTTATATTTCTGTTTAATAAAATACAAGTGCCTGGCTACACCAACACAATCTCACGGCAATTTGTAACTTTTTGATTTAGTGGCTAATTGGTATTGAGCTAAGCAACCTAAGGCTGATCTATACTTCTGCATCGAGTGATCGCCATGACCCATGACGCCTGCCTTGCGCATAGCCGTCCATTTATACTTCTGCATGCTGTTTGTGTTGCTCTGAAATAACACTTCCAAAGTGCTAGCTAGCAGTAGGTTTATATGTTCCTCTGTGTAGAGTTTCTTCTCGGGTGTTTTGTTTTTTTCTGAACGCTACAATTAGCTAAAACTTGCTCATTAAGAGGTGGGACCCGGCGGACATGCAACACTTTTAATCATAAGGTAAACACAAGGGCTGTGCGATTAATCGAATCGCAATTTGAAACATTGCGATTAGGCAATCACTAGAGGCTTCAATATGACATTTTTTAACTTCCCCTGCCCAGAGCAAATGCGTGACAGCCGTCTATGTGTGACAGACTTACTAGCCTATCGAGTGAGTAAACTTTCATTCTGCCCAATCAGAATTGTGCAACCGAACTATGCGGAATGCCCTCAATAAAAACAAACAAACAAACAAACAAACAAACAAACAGGATAGAGCGAATGAGTGGGAAGATGGCGTCTGCCACTTTAGAAGCATTAATAGACGAATTAATATCAAAGAAAAACGTCACGTCGGTAATATTGGAATAACTTGGTTTCAAAGTCACAGACACCTAACAAAAACAGGTCATTCGTAAGAGCTGTCGCAGAATTGTTGCCAGCATGAGTAAAAACAACAACTAGGACCTAAAAAAAATTTATATATATATATATATATATATATATATATATATATATATATCACCACAGGTGGCTACATGAGTGTCTTGCTAAAAAATGCCAACTAAAAGTAATGCCAGTGACACTCACCCTAGTAGCAAGCAAAGTACAATTTCAGAGTTGTTTGCTAATATAAGTTGACTTCTTTCAGTTGCTGTTTAAAATAACACACTGCATTTTCGCAGTAAGAAGCTACATAAAAAAAGTAATAATAATATTAATAATAATAATAATAATAATAATAATAATAATAATAATTCGCAATTAGGCATTTTCCCCCAAAATCGCACAGCCTTAGTAAACACAAAAACAAAAGTTCACACGACTCAACACTTGTAAACCATCACTTCAAAAGGCTTGCGGCTCTCAGCACATGGTCAGTGTCGGCGTCAGCCACGACGAAGATTGTGCGACCACATGCAGGCTGTGTCAAAGCATACGCGTATGCTTGACGTAGAAGTATAAATCAGCCTTAATTCGCACATTTTGGTACTATTTGTTCATTTCCCAAGGGGGGTAGGTTTAGGGGGCCGGGTTTGGGGCATGCCTCCTTTTAAATACTGTTCGTTTTCATATACTGTAAATGCAATTGTAAGAATTCATATGAACTAGCCACTTTTCTGAATAGTTACATAGTTATAATTTTTTTTTTCATTAGATTGGGCTGGCTACAAACATTTTAAGAGTCTAAAAATATATACACACACAACTAAATATAAATAAATTCTTTTGGCTCATGACAATACATAAAAATCTTATGAAATGAAACCATGACACTGAACATTTACAGTAACAATATAGTAACAATGCTCAAAAATAAATATTTTTGCTGTTTGTTCAAATTACTTATTTATAATGAGCTGAATTAGCACAATTCTTGAGCTTTTTTGGGGATGACTTGATTGTTTTATGTTCAATCAACTTTTTTCAATTTGGACAACATGAAGGAATTGTGTGGAACCCTGCATTTTTTACAGTGAACTTCCTTTTTTTTGTTGGATCTAGCAGCTTTCATCATGATGTTTTTCTCTTTTACAAATAAGATGGTTAGTTCTTTTTCCAAAGCTGTTTAATATCACACAGTTTATATTTATATCACACAGCTGTTTTATATTTTTAACAAAATAGATTCATAATCATCATTGTTCATGTTGTATCTTCTAGTACAGTGTGCTGTTATTAATAGCATTCTACAATTTTTCAAAACGAATTAAGAGATTTATTAAAAGGACATGGCTGAAATGAAGGATTCATTCATGAATTGGACATTCTTCTCACTAGAGCTACAGTAGATGTCAAGATTTTCAATACATACCGTTTAAAAAAAAAGTTAATTCTGTTTTTTTTAACAAAATCACAAACCTATGCATAACACGTTTGCTCCTTTCCCAGTGACCTTTGAATGGAAAACGTATTCAAGGTGTCATGAGTTAGGATTAATAATGTCATCACTTTTCCCTTTGGCTGAATTATCCCTGAAATCACGAAACACTGGTCCTGACTAGTGCCTGCCTGCCTGACTTGGCAGCAACGGTATCCATACATTCATCCCCACATGCATTTATCACCCATCCCCAATCATCTGTGGCTCACGGTGGTGCCGTGAACCCAGCATGTAATCGATAGACAGATACACACTCTTCATATGTTATGGTGTGGGGACAATATCTGTGCACTTCCCGTGCCATTTCACAGTTCAGCCTTCCAATTAACCTGCCCATGTTACCACGCCAATCATAGGGGGGTGGCTTTATCGACAAACACCATACAAAGAATAATGCTGTTAGGATGATGTAGCTCACTGAAGGTGGTGGGGGCTCCTGTCCGACTGGCGACGGGGAAGTTTTGCTCCAGTCATTTATCAAGTCCTGGCTGGCCACCGAAGGGCTGCCCTGTCCCCTCGGTCCGCTTGCCACTCCTCAGGGAGGGACGGCGCGCAATATGTGCACTTCAGCGGTGAAGAGAAAGTGCTGATATGCCCAGCGCCGCTAAGTTTGATGGATCTGTTGTTGTCATTTGCCCGTGCACCCTCCCCCCCTCCACAAAACAAAAGGAATCATTAACTCTTTTGTGCCGCTCAGGAGTTTTATAGGTTCCAGATAATGCAGAAGGAGATGGGCTACAGATGGGGTCGGCTGAGGGAGGGGGGGGCTGGTGCTCACAGGCAGGCCACGCTGAGACTCCGCGCTCAACATGCATGGATGGAGCCGCACAGAGAGCTGATTACAGGATGATTTAGTGACTCTGATATTGCCTCGCTCATCCTCACGCACACACATGGATGAAAATATACATATGTATTTCGTTCAAAAGTCAGATGGTAACTTCTCAGTAGGAGAGGAGAGCACAAAGAAAACGGTTTCGTTTTTAAATGTTGTTCCAAACTTTTTTTTTCAGTGGGAGAGAAGAGTAGATATTTAAAAAAATGTTTTAAATATGAACAATCAGAAATTAATAAGTACAAAACCACAATTACTTTAAATAAATATAACAGAAATTAATAACAGAAATACTTGATTAAAATATTTTGTTTGGTTAAATAAATCCTTCAATAACTAAAACAAATGTAAATCTCACAAATTACAAAGCACATAAAAAAATACATAAATTGATATAAACTTAAATGCCAACTAAAATATTAGTATTATAATAGTATATAATTCTTAAATTATCTGGTCATCTAAAATCACTTTGTACAATAATACAAGCTTTAAATCCAGTGGTGTAAAGTAACAAATTACAAATACTCAAATCACTGTGAGTAGTTTTTCTCAGAAATTGTAAATTTACTAAGTAGTTTTAAAATTCTGTACTTTTACTTTCCCTTGAGTACATTTTAGTGCAGAATCAGTACTTTCAATCCACTACTTTCCTTCAACCTGCAGTCACTACTTTATTTTTTCCTGTATGTATATATATATATATATATATATATATATATATATATATATATATGTATATATATATATATATATATATATATATATATATATATATATATATATATATATATATATATATATATATATATATAAAAACAATCCTGTTATTCCCGTCCAATCAAATTGCACACAGAAAGTAAATAGCATCATACTGAACTAACTCAACACATAGGCTATTTATAAATGCAGCTAACTGTTTAGAAGTATTGAAAGTGTCCAAGATGATGTCCAAAAACTTTACACAAAATGACCTAGAGTCTGTTTAGAATACCACTGATGTCATTAGCTAGGTTTCCTTCCAAAAATGCAAATTAACTTTGTGCAAAACTGGATAATCGCATAAAAGATTTGCGAATAAAGCAGCGTTTCCATCCAGTGAGGCAAAGCTAACAAAATCTTCACTTCCTGATTATCTGGCTGCAAATATCAACAATAAAAACGGAATTTGCTGCTGTAGGAAAAGCTGTGTGAATCTTTTCTTCAATTAATAAATGACTCCTGCCTCAGAAGGCAATCCTGACATACAGTAAACGCACAGTGGTGTTTAAAGGCATGAGACACAAAAGCACAGACGCTTATAACAATTTTGCAGGTAATTAATAATATAATAACACTAATACTGAAACGGTTACAGTGTTTTAGAATGACCAAAACAGCATTTCATATGTTTTACAATGTGCTTAGCCTGCTGGTTTGTCTATTCACACACATTTTTACAATACTGTAGCACGTCATGATTTTGCCAAATATGATGCAATCTTGGATTAACATCTATGTTGATCCTGGAACATCATTTTTATTTGAAATTTGAATTCCTACCCCTAAACCCAACCATAACTGTAAATTATTCCCAAAATCAGAGGGGAATATTAGTTGGATAGCAATCATATAAATCTAGAAGTGAATAAACCTTACCCTACGCATAAACCTAACAAACGGTAAACTTATCGTTTAATTCTTATTTGCTAAAATGTTGTTTCAGGATAAAGATAGATGTTTATCCAGGAACATGTCCTGCTTGTTGAAATCAGGTTGGTGGTTTAACTGTATGACCACCGAAATGACCTTAAACAATAGCTAAATGCACTACAGAATGTTACGTTTACACACATCCACAAATTGCAAGTAAACGCATTAGCTTTTTACAGCGTAATACTCACTACTCGAGTACTTTTAAAAGGGCTACTTTTTACTTTGTGCAATCTTTAACAGATACCTTTACTCTACTTGCACTAGATTTTGGGGCAAGTAATAGTACTTTTACTTGAGTATGATTTTTCACTAGTCTTTCCACCACTGTTTAAATCACTTTAAAAATCAAACCAAACAATTGATACACAAATTACATCTAATGTGCTAAAAAATATTTTCATATTTTTAGCATGATCTATATCAGTGTTTCTCAACCACGTTCCTAGAGGACCACCAACACTGCATGTTTTGGATGTCTCCTTTGTCTGTCACACCCATTACAGGTCTTTCAGTCTCTGCTAATGAGCTGATGATCTGAATCAGGTGTGTTTTCTAAAAGAGACATTGAACATATGAGCTGGTGGTCCTCCAGAAACGTGGTTAAGAAACACTGATTTATATGAAAGCCTTAGCCAATGTTTCAACTTTATTTGAAAGTAAATATAAGCAGAAAGCACATCATTTTTTGGAGCTTAAAAGTTTAGGCCGCAATTAACTTTACCTTATTGAGCAAGAACCACTGAAACATTCTTAAAAACATCACAGAAAATGTAAACAACACGAAAAGGAGTAAATCCTTTGATTTTTAGCTGAGCTATCCCTTTAAGACTTCAAACTGGTATATTTGGCTATAGCATAATGAATACTGATGCTCCACTATTATGAGCCATCCAATGTTGACCCATCACACTGAGCTACAAACCAGCCCTCACAATGAAGCCCCTTTTGACTCTGTGTGATGGCTGAATGTATTCATTCTGTAAATCCTGGCATGAAGTCTAGCGGACTGCTGGGCTCTCTATTGCAATCTAATTGTGAGCACGCCTCCTTTTCTGCAGTAAACATAAGTGTAATTCTCCATTCCCTATGGGAGACTGCAGGAGGACGGATAGCACACAGCACCCAGTCTGTGCCGGGCATTTTAAAAACATGCAAAGTAATTCACGGCGGCACTCCAAATATGCGAGCTCATTAACAGATGTAACGCAGTCAAGGGTTAAGACAGTGTTTCGGCACAGACTATATGCTTTGTAGAGTTCCCGCAGAATAAAAACAAAAATTACACAAATGAGCTGGGCCCAGCAATGTGAAAAACATACAAAATACATCAATGTAAATTCAATTTATGCAAATAGAGCAAATAGAGCAAAACTGAATAATAATCTACTGTACTGAGCACAAGCGTTCACTAAAATTATTCAAAAACAAGGAAATAATTTGCCTGCTAGGATAAGAGGATTTTCGAAGCAATATCAGACCAATAATAAAAGCATCATCATCCTCATCCGAGCCATTCTTGAAATGATTCCCGGTAATTAGCTGAACTCCAGGCAAAAAGTCAGACTCATTGGAATTATTTATTCTCCACACAAGTCTCAAAAACAAGTTATCCCGCCTCCAGGAAGGAGATATACTCAAGCGATAGATCAATCCCATTCATTTTACCATGTCAAGTCGTAACAGCCCGAGACAACATACAAATTGAGATCATAGCGAAGGGCTACTACTGCAGCCAAGTGTGGACTGCTGGCTTCCAGAGGTGATTGAGAGCATGTTTGAATGCTCAGGGCCAAACTCAAACAGCACTGTTACACTGACAAGGTCAATTCAGTGGAAGAATTCCCTCACCTCCCCCTGCTTCATACAGCGGGCCTCTTCTGGTCGCTTTGGCCAATGGCGACTTCAATATTGATTATTGTTAAGAAAACTGCTACTCAAGGAATACAATCATAAAGATAAATGATATTGTGCTCAATGTCGAGCGCAAAGACTTTGGGGTTGGGGGGGAGAAAAACAACATCCAAAAACTATATGAAAAAGAAAACATTAAAGCTGCAAGGCAAACTGTACTGCATGTGCATCCCGTTTTCCAAACTAGGCTAAATTGCATAGGTGCTCATCACATCCCATCAGCTAACCAAACATGACTCTGCCCTTGTTTGCGGATTTCCATTTTCAAACCAAACCTACACAATAAAAATCCTCACTCATCCATAAACCTAATCTTTCCTTTCCTTATTGCATTTTAATGAAACAGTGGTGCTTCTAAGCCTTTAATTCTTTTCATTTGTTATGTTTGGACAACTCATTAGCTGTCATTTGTTATCATTAGCCTGAAGTTTTTAAGCCTTTCTCGCCCCAGAAAGTAATGCGGTTTTCTTTATACTGAGAAACATAGCTTCTCTATTGTAGAGGTTGGCAAATCTTTGAAGAACAGAAAACAACAGCAAATGCAAATATATGTTATTAATGAGCTTTTATCATAATTGTAGGGTTTCATTTAGTATGATCGCATTCATTTTGACCGTGTTTGTGCTTTTAAACTTTATAACGTCTGAGGGTATGTTCACATAAAAACAATGAATCAAAAATAGAAAAATGTTTTCGAAAATGATGTAACACGTTTTAAAAATTCATTCACCTGCATAATATATTCTGTTACTTTCATAACCTGATTTTTGGTTGTCTATAATATGTGCAAACCTGTAGACCAGACTGAATGAGCATATGAATTATGTCTGACAAGGACATAAAAAGCATCAAGGGGTACATCAAAGGCACACATAGGTACGCGTTGTGTCACACCATCCCCAAACATTTTATTCTAAACAACTTTGAGGGATACAGACACCATCGGCGATGTCAGGCATTTGTTCTTGTTGCTTTAGGGAATGCACGCTTGTAGGCAACGCGCGCAATACAGCGCCCCTGGTGAGCAACTCCCTTCAGATTACGTGATCAACATACGTGATCGCGTTCAACAAATTAGCTTGAACTTAGCATTCTAAAGTATGGCTATATTTTACAAGCAAGGATTCTGGCACAGCAATGTGAAGCAGATGCTTTATGAAAGTTGCTTGCAGGGGGGAAACACATCGAACTTAATGAAAAATTTGAGGGCGCATGGAATCAAATTAAAGGTAGAGGAATGCACTGACAGCTTGCAACATTATCTGGCACTTTCACAGAGTACAATTATGTGGACACCAATACTCTGATTTTAATACCATTAAGACAATACTCTGATTAAGGGTCTACCATGTAACAGCATTTTTTTAGTTACCTTAAAAGGACCACAGACACCAATGTTACGAATTGTAAAGGTTTTTACTTCCATTCGGCGTGCGGGATCAAATTCCATTAAAACAACACTCTTCCACAAGTCCTTACTTCATATTCTCGTCCAATACCTCAGTATGTCACAGTATGTCATATGTTGCTGAATGAAAGTGAAACTGCAGTTAAAGTCAAAAAATTAAAAAGTGAAACACCCAAAACTACACGGAACGCGTATAGCGCTGTGACGCAATGACGTTAATCGATCTATGTGCTATAACATGTTAACCAGGATCATAAAAGGAACAAGCAAAAAGCAACTCATGTAAACACCTTAATCATATTATTGTCTTATTCAGATTAAGGCAAATAATTAGATAACTAATGTCCATGTAAACGTAGTCATGAGCCCCAACCACTGATCTATATAGACTCGATATGGCCCCAACCCTAGAGGCGGAGAAAAAAAAAAAGTGTTCCCTGGTTTTGATGACAGCCTTTCCACAGGTTAGTAGTAAGCTAATGTAATGTTAATTGCACAATACATATCTTAAATTTATGCTAACAAACAAATGATCAAAAGAAATTTATTAATTAAATTCAAATATATAAAATATGAATTGATGTATACTTTAAACTTTAATTATATTGTTCAATTAAAATTATTAAAAAATATTTTTTGTCAAATAAAATATTTTTTTAGAGAGTCATCCACCATACAGAACTATAGTTCTGTTGCTCAAAAGTATCAGTTCAGGCACCATTTTGGCACCGGTACCATTTTAAAAGTATGGATTTAACACTTGTATCGAAATAATCCCAAATGATACCCAACCTTACTGTAGACTGAACGTGTAATGACAAAATCATACTTTTGACAATAACTGTAGAGTTTTCAAAACTTGCACTTTGAAAACCCTTTTCAAATGTTTCATTTCCATAACGCTGATATTGCATAAACGAATGACCAAACACAAACAAAGTTTTCTGTTCTAAGTTAAAGTTCACCTTAAAATGGGGTGATTCTTCTCTAAATCGACAGTCCACTAAGAGAAGCAGAGTGTCTGATTCATAGTGTCCGACAAGATACATGATTGATAGTTTCCTTAATCTATTCACGATGGTAATCGAGCCCCTCTGTGTAACCTTGCATAAAAATGCAAATGAACACAAGAGAAACTGCATAAAATATAGTGGGCTGCCTAATGAAAAGATCCTTGAATTGAGGGTGTGCATATAGATATATATACACTTGAGTGCATGCATTACAATAAAAGGTGAGGCCATTTAGGGGTCTAATGAATATAAGTGACAGCCGGTTTATATTAAAAAAAAGTATTTTTTTTTTTAACTACAGAGTAAGTTCATATTATGCTAAGATTTACAAGTCTTACTCAAAGTTGGGTGAACAAATTTTTGGGTGAACAATCCCTTTAAACATGGTCATTCATGAAACTATGAGTTAGTATTTTGTTAATATCCACTGTATAGCATATTGGTTATGTTTTTAACATAACTTGCTAGAGATGTTGCATTCAGTGAACAGTGTTTGAATAAATATGTCTTACTGCGGGGTTTTTTAAATAGTGAACTGGAGAACGATAATGATACATTGTAAAACCTGTTAAATTAAGATAACTCAAACTGTTTAAGGAAACCGATTGCGGCAAACCATTTAAGTTTTGAAACCAAATGGTTTGAGTTCTGTAAACTTATATATTGAGTCATATACACATATATTATATGTGTTTATATCATCAAACATTTAGAGTACTAGTAAATTAAACATTTTAAGTTATCAATTATCAAACCGATATGAGTTCAGTTAGAATGAATTAAGTCCAAACAACTATATACAGTAGCTACTAAAATTGTTTGGTATTGCTTCTATCATTTAGTTAACACAAAAAAATTTACCAATTCATTTATAATAATTCGGTACGAGTTTTGCTTAATATAATCAGTTTATGAGTAATTAGAAATTAAACTAGCTTATTTCATTTAGTGATTTCCACTGTTAGTTTCTACAGTGTAGGACATTGTTTCTGGCTGCTCTTATTCTACTGTGACATTGATTTGAAATGATTGAAATTTGGACACCAAAATATAACAGTTTATTAACAATCATGTTTAAAATTTACATTTATACAAATATACATTACATTTATTCATTAAAATTAATGAAAAAAATACAATTACTCTACTTGAAATGTGTCCATCACATATGAAGCAATCTGCTCTATGAACTATACAGTTGAACTATGCAGTTCAATTAAACACTCTTGCTGTATAAACACTGTACAGCAGAGCTTTTTTATTAATTTATTAAATCACTTTACTTATAGAAGTCTGTGAAGTTTATGTTAATCTTCTTTTTTATCATGATGTCTAGACAGGTTTTAAAAATGGATAATTATTCTGTATCAAAGTATGTACATATTTAGCATATTTCTAAAAGTTTATATGATTGAACGTGTCTGGATTGCCGAGGCATTTTGCTCATTAGGATTTTTTTCCCCTTACTGCATAAATAAAGTTGATTAATTAGCAAGTCAAAATTACAGAGGATGATCAATGTAGAATACATCACTGTCACGGGAGTCACTGAATTTTTCATTTACAACGCAAGCGTTCTAATTGCTGCGCTAGTTACTTCATAACATTTCCAAGAAGACTACAAAGCCATGGTTTAGTGTTCCCATCAGTTTGCTTTGTTATGATGACTCTTCAACATTTCCCGTCCATGGTTTGAGTTATGAGATTAGATCAAACTTCCTTGACCTAAACTGAAGAGCCAAAAGATCACAGTCTTTCGGACGATTGCACTCTAATGTAAACTGAACAAAGACCTGTCCAAGCTCTGTTGGAAAATGTCACACTTAAGGGATTGTTAAGTGAATGACGATTCTGCAATCATTTACTTAACTCTGACTTGTTCCAAACCAGCACCAAGAAGATATTTTGAAGACTTTAGGAACTGAAACAGGTTTGTAGAAATGGCAGATTTCACACAATATTTATTTAGTAAATAATGTGAGGGCTTTGCCATTCACATTTTTCTAAATATGAGTGGATTCCAATTAGATATACAAAAAAAAATTGTATTAAAATGTGTTTGGTTTATTGCATCACAAATGAACATAAGAGCTAAATGCATCTGTTTTCCTTGTTGCCTCTGTTGTCCACTTTTGACCACTTTTCAGATTTCATTGAGTAGAGAATTAATATGAAGTGTATGCATAGACCATTTCCTTTTTTACATGCAATGCAAAATAAGTGTCTTTGGGTGAAATTCAGTTAATAAAGTTTGAAGGTCCAGGTTGCAATATTGTAGTGTGGGGCTTACTTATTTTTGAAAAACAACCAATGACTCACCTCTTCTTCCAAAACAATCCATTCAAATGTGCAGATTAAAAAAATCCCAAAGGAGAAAGTCATTGAGAATAGTCTGAAGACTAAAAAATAAAACAATACAGGCTAGATGAAGTGGTTTAGGAAATGATAAAAAGCAAATGTTTCAGTCACATGTTGAACTGTTTGTCAACGACAAGCTAACAATACTGGAAATGGGAGCCATTTTACTTTAAGTAGTCACGTGACGATTAAGCAGATCACATGATCAAAATAGCTGCAGACGGCAATCAACGAGATTAGCCGAACGCAGGCGGGGGCAGAGTTGAAAACGGGGCCGTCGGACACTTCGGGGCTCATAGTTTGCTGCTGTCATGACTCATGAGTCTAGGGCCAGACGGAATCTGCGGATTATTTTTGCTATTTCTGCAGAGACTTTTGGTAAAATTCTGCGGAATTAATTTGGGAGTATCAGAACTAATACCTTAATATATGAACTAAAAAATAATATCTTTTTAACTTTTATTTAATTTTTAAAATGCAAATCCAATTGGATTCACTTTTGGTAAACAAAGCAAGTCTTTCATATAATATATCTACTAAAAGACAGAAAAAATTACTGTACAAACTGCATTGTACATAAATCAGAAGAACATTTTCATATTAGTCAATAATATTACTGTAATTAATAAAAAAACTCAATAAATATAGATTTACACACATTTTCTCAAGTAAATAAACAGAATTAATGATGGGTTAAAAATCTGCGGAAATCTGCATGCGCAGATTCCGTGTGGGCCTATGACATGCTATAATCATGCATTGATTGACTATAATCATGCATTGATTGAATTTTATTAATATTATCTTTATATTTATTGCAATAACAAAAGAGTTACAGTACAAATAAAACTCTTTACAAACTATAGGTCATTTTCAACAATAAGGCAATTAACTATAGAGTTGATATTTGGTTATTTACTAAAAATATATAATTTAAATAGTTTATGGAGCAGAATACAGTAAGTGGCCTGTATAGGAAAAGGACGAAAATAAATCTATGCAAATTAGATAGCCTTTATAAACAAATTATTTAACAAAAAAAAAAAAAAGATTGTTGCAGTAAATTTTTATAGTTTTTTATAAGATAGTTTACAAGATAGAGATGGCATAAAAATTATTTGTTTGTTTGTAAATTTGTGAGACTGAAGTTGTCCAATAATAAACCTGAAACGTACATGGTTGTTGTCATGCCAATCCAGCCAATTGTGTCATTCTAGCTCCAGAAGTCGCACTTCAGATGCTGTATCGGCGATGAGTCGGCCATCTGATCTCGGAGTGATGTCACAATACTTTGATGTCACATGTGACAGTCACGTGGCATCTGCGCGTCAAGTCCAAGTCAAACAAAATTTCCAACCGGCATGCACTGCTTTGAGACAGCTCTGTCTGCGCAGTGCTACATGATGTCGAACCTGTGTCGAACACACCTAATATGTAAGAGATAAAAGGAAATAACTAAACAATTTTTTTAAAAACTAAGAAATGGCTATGAAAATGTAAATTATTAAGAATAATATAAATAAACAACAAAAATTTAAAAGTAAATGCGAAAGGAAACTAAACCAAATTAAATAAAATATAAGGGTGGCGCAGTATGCTGTCGCCTCACAGCAAGAAGTTCGCTGGTTCGAGCCCTGAATGGGTCAGTTGGCATTTCTGTGTAGAGTTTGCATGTTCTCCTTATGTTCGCATGGGTTTCCTCCAGGTGCTCCAGTTTCCCCCACAGTCCATAAAATAAGGTAAGCTAAATTATCCGTAGTGTAGGTGTGTATGTCATTAGCGTTGGGCTAATGACCCACCTCGTGAAAAGATTAGATGTTACGAAACACCAACATGGTGCAGCTAAATATCAACTTTGATATAAATGTCCCTGGGAGTAAGTAAATAAAATACAAACAAAATGCAGCTCAATCCCTTAGCTTTTCTTGTAGCCCACACACGCACACACACACACACACACACACACAAAGGAGAGACTATAAGTTTAGATTAATCATTAACTATCTGTGCTTAACACAGTAACACATATAAGTGTTAAGTTCTGCAGCGACTGCAAATATTACTTTTTTATTTTTTGTAAATTTGGATGCTACTGCCTGCATTATTTAGAGAGTTAATTTGGTTGTCAAATGCTGTTTTCACTCCTGTAAATTTCAGCTTGTGTGTTTAAAGAACAGGATTAAACACTAATAGGTGAAATGACAACTGAATTTATCTGCAGTGTGTACTGCTCTGTAATCCTTTTAAACAGGTTTCAAATCAATGTACAGATTCATTAGAGCTGATGAACATACTTCTTAAATATCACAATCTAAGTAACCTCAAATGTATGAATTAAATCTACATTAAGTAGCTTTTGAGAGCAAAAAGGAATATGTATGCACATAGGCGGATGCTCCTGATTCTTCTTTCTTCTTAAAGTGGCTTTACTTGCCATCTGGGCTCCATTAGCAGCTCCCGTGGGAACAGTAATGAAAGACAGTAATCACTCATAAGCAATTTACTTTCTGAATGTTTGTACTCGCAGGAAACAATATGTTGCAAAGTTTAAAGTGAGAGGCTCAGAGACTGACATTCCCTGTAGACATATTAAACAATGATCACAATAATAGCAGATCATTTACTCCATTCATTTTAACTCCCAAATATCAAGTTGACGTTGTTCTTAGTGTTCAAACCTGCGATAAATTAAACAGTTTGAGTTACAAGAATGACAAAAAATGTACACAAAAAGACGACTTTAAGAATTAGAATTGATTATAAAACAATTAGCGTAGCTGCTGTTTATAGTTTATTTGAACAAGAGATATTAATAGTAACAGGGTCACTTGTCATAGCTAATAAAGAATGTTTATCTTTAAAGAGCCCCTATTTTGCAAAATAAAAGGTCATATTTTGGTTTTTGGGGTCTTTAATAACAGGCAGATATGCATGCAAGGTCAAAAAACACTTTCATTGTCTTATAATATGCATTTATTTTTACCTAATTATCCCAACGACTCCCATATGATATGCTCAGCGATTCATTTTGTTCCCAAACCCCTCCTTTGCTTGAGGCTGTGATTGGTCCGATCTGCTGGGATTGGTCTAATGACCCAGTCTGTTGTGATTGGTCAACTGGGTTCAGCGTGAGACAGAAAGAAATGCCCACCACGGCTATGCAGTGTAGGTTATTGTATCAATCATCAGAAAATGACATAAACAAACTCAGCACACGGTTGGCTATGCTATGGTGTGGTTGAGAAAATGAACTTTAACCGTTTATTCCCCACAGCAGAATCTTTGAGTCATGATCAGTCCTAAGATTCCCACACTCTGCTAGTGTCTGAAGAGAAAGGCGTGTTCACATTTTACCAGAACAGGTACTACATATTTGGTGATGTACCGTGTCGACGTCGACGCGTTCATGCAAAAGATCCGGACACAACTCAATTCATTTAGCTGACTTTGAGTCAACTATTTAGTTTAAGAATCAATAGTTTTAAAGTGCCCTTGAACCAGAAGCTGCGATCGTTATTCTTTTCGTATTGTAATGCAGTTGTTAGAGAAACAGAATTTTAAATGAACATTTAAGCAAGCTCATTTAAGAGCGTGGCTTGTTTTTTCTACCGCGCGCTGAATGGACATAGTAAATTAGGCATTTTAAGATCGGGAGAGGGATCTTAGAAGAGTTATTACAACCTAACAGACTCCTCCGGTTCACCATTTCTGTTGGTTGTCAAAACTGACCATTGCAGTGTTGGTCACGCCCATTACCTCAAAAACACGTAATCTGATAAATTACCTGAAAAAAAGGAAGTACATTTGCAGATTTTAATTACAGATTAGAAGGGCAAACTTTTTTTTTTCTTAATGACAGGTACAGGTGAATTGTTCACCACAAAACTGGCAATGTGAGGTAACAAAATCATATGGTTAGATTTGATTTCTTGGGCACTTTAAACAAAGTACACTTTTCAAATTTAAACCTCAGCTGGATGTTTTCATTCACTAAGTGCTGTGTTACACACTGCATAGAAGATCATTTTCAAAAACCCATAATAAGGGCTCTTTAAGAGTGCTGGTAAATCTGTCTATAGAGGTCCAGTCATACCTCATATCTAAATTCATACAAAAATATGAACACAATTATCAGCTGTCAATCTCATGTTTTTTATGTGTATACCATTAAAACTTTTGGAGAAAGTATGACTCTTTATTAAGTACATTTGCTAACAGTAAGATTGCATTAAACTGACTGCAGTTTTAACTTTATTAATCTGCTTCTATTTTAAATAAAGGTAGTTTTTTGAATATTATTTTCAGTTAAAAAAAAAAAAAAGGAGAAGAAAAGTGGCACATAAACACAGAAGCAATGATGCTGACAATTCAGTTTGCCAACAAAAGAATAAATTACATTTTTAAATATAACAGATTTTCAATAATATAAAATGATTTACTGCACTCATACTTTTATAGATTACTATGTATTTAGTTTTAATATAAATTTTGATTTATCATTTTGCAGCAAAATTGTCAAAATATACACAAAGGTTTCTGAACACTGTCAATACATAATTGTTTAAATAAAGCAATGCCAAAGTGCAGGCAAAGTTTGCACTCACCCATCAAAAAACTTCCCAAAAATTTAGATTGATATCTTATGTTAGCTCTAATGTTATATCATAAAATTTTAACTCCTAAAGGTGTGCAGGGAATGAAGATGTGGGGGAATTGTGTGTGTGTGTGTTGTGGTGCTGTCATTGCATTGAGGTAGAGGTAAAGTGGTCTGTGGCAGCTCACTGTGACCAGTTCCTAGTGGTCAGTGGTCCAAATCCAAGAGACTAGATTGAATTTATTGCTACTGGGCTAAAGGTAACAAATACATGCAATATAAAGAGCTAGATGGTGCTATTATTCCTAGATGGATTTTGAGCCCATCTCAAAAAAGCAATCAAATGGAATAGATTGATACTGTGAGCAATATCATTATATCATCGTATTTTAAGTGAACATCAGCACCGTAGTGGAATACGACTGGGTGCACTTTAATTCTGTGAAGGAAAAAGAAGACTTAAGACCTACGAGCGATTTATATATTACAAGTTAGGCCACATTTAGCAGGCTTATCCATGCTCTCTGTTTCTCCATGATGACTAGAACATGCAAAATCCTGACATCCATCCACTTCCCCTACAACCATGATTCTGAAAAAGTTGGGACATTTTGCAAAATAATATAAAATCATGAATATGTTAAATTGTCTTTGAGTTATATTAAAGTAAAGAAAGAAAATATGCCCAGTGTGTTTTCAATTACAAAACCTGAATGTATTTTGTAAATATTCTGAGAGCAAATCATATTTTTGATTAGTGCAACACATCTCAAAAAGTTAAGACACAGGCAAAATAATGTCCAATGGATGTAGAATATCCAAATTCAAAAGTTTTTGCAAAGAATTTAGATACTGTATTTCACCAGCTACCATAAATATAAAGGTTAATCAAACAATTAGAGAAATTACTATCATAAATAATAAGCTGAATTTGTTTAAGAAAACCTTGATATGAGTGGTCTAAAATAGGTTATATCTGCCTGATCTCACGAGGAAATGTTACTATTTTACGTTTTGTCAGTTTAGTGGCTAATTTGTACAGATTCGTACGAGTTCAGTCATATGAAAATGTGCAATTTTTAAAAGGAGGCATGGCCCCCAACCCCACCCCTAAACCCAACCATCATTAGGGAATGAGCAAATCATACTAAATTGTATAAATGAGATAGTATGATTTAATACAAATTAGCCACTAAACCGAATTCCAATAAACATTTTGAATTCAATGTGAAACTATTTTTGATTTTGTCTCATGATATAATGACTTTGAACTTTATTTTACTGATTAGTTCCTTCTACTTTTGTGTCTCATATATGTGGGATATAAATGGATCAATTCAAATTCAACCTAAGACAAGAATATGTGTTGTTTAATAGCTTCAGAACAACTTTGATAACAGGTTTTGATCCACTTCAGATATTAACTACTGTATAACCTTGAAAAGCCTTTTACACATACAGACCTTTTCAGAAAATGACCGGCAATTTTCCGAAAAGAGATCATTTTTGAAAATAGGTCCTTTTTGAAAATATAGGTAAATTAGGCAATTTTCCGGAGAGAGCGTGTTCACATTTAGAATGCGCTGACGTGAGATGTCTACTCGAGCCAATCAAAACCTTCAGATGCATTCACAATTGCGCTGTTAATGAAAATAAAAGCCTTTGAATATTTTTCCAGACACATTTCTATGTTCCTTCTTAATGCCAACTGCATGTGTAAAAAAATTGCGATAAATCGCAGTTTGTTTACCTTCAAGCTCTGCTTCAGTTGCTTGACGTGTGTGCGCGTGAAGGAGTGCTCCGGTGAGCGCCAGCACACACACATATTATGTACATCTCGACATGCAAAAGTGTTCCTCCATGTTTACATCGAAGTTGTTCACAATACTTTTTCATCCACAGAATTTGTAGTATAGTCAAACGTGTAAACATTTAGCTGCTGTTCACACTTCTGCCTTTGGATCTCTCTGGGACAAAGCAGCAACATGAATGCTAAAGCTTTAAATAAAAGTGAAACCATCAACAAAAGCCAGACCCCTTCTATGTTTACAAATAAAAGGCCACTTAGAGGCCATTTCTGATGTCAGAATTTACCGGTATTTTGGAATGGATGTGTGAATGGCCTCTTCCGGGAAAATTCCAGAACATCCTTGCCTGTGTGAACAGTGCTTTTTTAAAATTTACCGGTAAGGTCGTCCTGGAAATTTTCTGGATATTTACCGGTATCACTGTGTGAAAAAGGCTAATATTGCACTAATAGTTTCACGTCTGAATATGTGATCTACCCTACGATCTACCCTAAATTGTACGCTTTAGAAGAAAACTGACTAGATATTGTGTTTGAAAAAAATTGGGGGAATTACATGACAACCACAGGTTGATGAAAGGCTTAAATGTCCGGTGAAGTTCTTTGAAATTTGCATTTTTGGCGAAGCATGATGTAATTTGAACTGAAACAAAGACAGAAGAAGATGTGGAGCAGCTCCTCCCCCTTTAAAAACAGCTAAAAGTGTTTCATATCAGATAGTAGAAAGCATTTGACTGGTCAGAAGATTTGATGAGAAACTGAAGTATGAAGTTACTTGAAGTAATTGGTCAGTAAGTGACAATAAAGTAATTGATCAATTTATTCAGTAGTGACAAACTGTAATCTTTGGACGGTTATGTCTTCTTAATGTGAATTTTGTCCTTAAGACCAACATATTCATACTAAACCCTAAAAAAGGGGGGGAAATCCACAGGGACTTTAAGTCTTGTTGAAGATTGTACATTGACAATCCTTACTTTGTATTCTTTCATTCATTCATTCATTCATTTTCTTTTCGGTTAGTCCCTTTATTAATCAGGGGAATAAACCGCCAACTTATCCAGCATATGCTTTAAGCAGTGGATGCCCTTCCAGCCACAACCCATCATTGGGAAACACCCATACACTCCCATTCATACACATACACTACGGACAATTTAGTTTACCCAATTCACCTGTAACGCATGTCTTTGGACTGTGGGGGAAACCCACACGAACATGGGGAGAACATACAAACTCCACACAGAAATGCCAACTGACCCAGCCAAGGCTCGAAACAGCGACCTTCTTGCTGTGAGGCGACAGTGCTACCCACTGTGCCACCACGCCGCCCCTTTGTATTTTGGCAATTAAATAATAAAACATTTTTTAAAAAATTAAATATTTAAATACAGTTTACCCTCAACTCACCCTCCACTTGTTTCAAACCAGTTTGAGTAGACCACAAAAGAAGATTGTTTGGAATAATATTATATTAAATAATATATTTGAACAATGCGGGAAATCGGCAGGCACTGACTACCATACTATTGTTCCCCCTACAATGTATGGTTGTAATGGTTACCACTTTCCAACATTCTTTGAAATATCTTCATTTCTGGTCAACAAAAATCTAAAGCTGTAGAACCACAAAACTTTTATTGATATTTTAACAAATCACTTTTTCTTCATTTAAGTGCCTTTTACAAACCTCCCAACTTTTTTCAGAACTGATGTTCTGCATGTGCATGAGAAAATATCTTCATCAGCCAAGGCGGTCAATGGGGATGTTGGGATGCCATGAAGGCCAGCAGAAAGGTTGCAGGAGGTCATGTAGAACGACTTTGTGTGACAGCGGCCTCGGATCCTCCAGTTCTCCAGACATGGCCATGCTAAACAATAGCCAGCGAGGAAATGAAACACAAACAAAGTCCCCGTGGAAACTCCAGCGTCTCCACAGCAGAGCCTCTCATCGGCATGGATACAAACACATCAAAGAGAAGCAGATGAGCTCACACTCACACACCAACAATGCCTTGTTATACAGTTACAATGGACCATGGTAGCACAATGAATTCTAACATGACCAGTGTGTTGTAAAGGTGAAGAGATGTAATTAATAAAGCAAATATATGACTATGGGAGATATTTTTTATAGGGTCTGGGAATAAGCAACATATTGGATTTATATATATATATATATATATATATATATATATATATATATATATATATATATATATATATATATATATATATATATAACAAATGAACAACACTCAAAGAACTACATTTGTTGCTTCTTAAAACTTATTTGAAACTTAAAACTGAGCTGAAACAACACAAGAGGGACAACTTAACTGCTTTTAATTCAATCCACTTACATTTGTAAAAAACTAATGAGTTATCTTAATTCCTTCCTGTTGTCCTAACACAAATTGATTGTATAAAACCCAGCATTTTTTTTTACAGTAAAACAAATAGATAATATATATGTAAATGACGAATCCTAATTTTCTGAAATTAATCTTCTAATTATATTGTAGAGATGAAAAGAATGCAGTTGATAAAAGTAAATCAATATGCTTATATATGTACAGCATGGTCTGGGACTTATGGAAACAGACACGATCAATTAATCAATAATTTTCTTTTTTTCAGAATTATATTGTACTAAACACATTGTAAAGGTGATTGAAAGTAATTAATGTAATGTAATTAAGTCAATTAGTATGTTTACAAATGTAAAACAAGTTGTACTGAGTAAATAAAAAAGTTTTCTGAATTAAAAAGGTGCTTAAATATGTATAAAATATAATTAACATTCATTCATTCATTCATTCATTCATTTTCTTTTCAGCTTAGTCCCTGTATTAATCTGGGGTTGCCACAACAGAATTACCTGCCAACTTATCCAGCATATGTTTTACGCAGCGGATGCCCTTCCAGCTGCAACCCAACAATGGGAAACACCCATACACTCTTGCATTCACACACATACACTACGGCCAATTTAGCTTATTCAATTCACCTACAAAGCATGTCTTTGGACTGTGGGGTAAAGCAGAGCACCCGGAGGAAACCCACACGAACATGGGGGAGAACATGCAAACTCCACACAGAAATGCCAACTGACTTAGCCGGGGCTCAAACCAGCGACCTTCTTGCCGTGAGGCGATAGTACTACCCACTTTGCCACCGTGACACCCATATTAACTAATTTTTATATTGATAATTTAAAGTTATTATTTAGATTGTAATTAAAATAATTAAAACGTTTGTGGTTTAACTTAACTTGACGCTTAACAAAATATATAATTGTTGTGAAAGTGGTTTAAAATGATATCAATAGAGCAAATAAATAAAATCCCTAAAAGAACTACACAGTTTAAAGCCACATTTATAAATAAAAAATAGGCAGTTGTAGGCGATATATTAATGCAACTAATATAGAAATATCTCTAATAAAAACATGAATGTAAAAATAAATAAATGTTTGCAAATATTTATAGGCGTTAATAGATTTCTAATGTTCATTTGTCTGTGGCCCGGAGGCATGAATCAGTGACATTTCAAATAACTGTTGTTACAGGCGTAATCTCCAAGGGAAAATGGTGCAAAAGCAGAGAGAAGATTTAAGTAAATGACTGTGTCAGCCTCTATTTATTTGTGACATGACTGCCGGAGGCAGAGCCCGAGGGTAACCATTAGGACTCAGACCATAAAGGAGTCAAATGCAGAGCTATTGCTGAAAAGTTAGTATGTAATGCAGCAACTTATCAGCAAAGTGTTCCCTGTGGAGAAATAGAGAAAGAGAGAGAGCGAGGGAGGCATTATGGGAAATGAATGCCATGCACTAGCACCTTAGGCCAAATGCATCCACTCTATTAGAGTTATTATCCAAAGCCAAGAGGATCATACAGAAATGGTCGGTCAGTGTCACCATGAGACAAATAATCTGGACCGTAATAGCTTATAGATTATAACTTTAAATCGGAAGTGTTCTGCATAAAATAATGAAGTCACCCCTAGAGTTCATATCGGCCCGATGCGATTTATGGCCGCAATTTAATTATAACAACATCGCACTTACGATAATTGCATTTATTTACAAGAGCACGCTGGGAAATCATTTGCATTCCATATATTTATATCTATTCAAATTTGGGCGAACAGCACCAGGAGATGTAAGTGAAGATGAAACGCGAGGCCGAATTAATTAAATGACACTAATGCGGCGCGCAATAGAGGACGCGGGGTCGAAACAGTTTGTAAGGTCTGCTAGACAACTGGCGCAAGTCCCCGCGGGGAGGAGATTATGATGGCTTCAGTGTCACTCAAAGCGGGGGAAGCACAATAACTTCTCTAAACAGAGGAGAACGCAGCCTGAGGCTGGACAGCCTCCGCTGCTGAGGGGACCGCAGCAACCCGGGCCCTCACAAAGAATGCCTGTAATCTGCAGGTTGGCTGGGGGTGATGCCGAACTCGGGCTCTGCTCTGCAGCAGGCCGGCCGGCCGCTATTGTCGGCCAGCCTCAAAGATGCAGGCTGGGAGGGATTTGTGGGGGAAAAAGCATTGTCTGCCCATTACAATTGCACTTTTTCTAATCCTTTGTGCTCTCCTGTTGACAGTGGATATTAAGTAAGCAGTCGGACATGGAAAGGATATGACTCCCTCTTCTGTCTCGAGGCCCAGAGAGGAAGAAGGACACCCGCTTTACTCACTGCAGATAGAGTGAGGGCGCAAAAAGACGTTTGAGAAGATTATGCTAAAAAAAAGGGACCGGGTGAAAGGGGTGGAGCAGAGCCCCAAACAAAGACGGGAAAGAAGTCTATGCTTGGCATGTAAATGAGCGAGCGAGAAAGAGAGAGATGCTACGCTAGAAACAAGAGAGAGAGGAGACTTTTCCATCACTTTTTCTAGCTCCTCAAAACAGATGCTGAGGCAGATGGTGGCGAATTAACAGAAAATGAGAGAAGAAGAAATGAGAAAGCTCATGACTGGTCCAGGGAGGCAAAACATTAAAAAATAAAGATTAAAGCATGTGTGTATGTGCTTCAGAGATAAAGAGAGCGAGTCAGTGAATACAGTAGGTGATCATGCCTATATTTTTTGAGAGTGTGTGTGTGAGCAGGAGGTGGGCTTGTCCTCTTAAAACAGTAGCTCAGCTGGGGGAGAAAAGAGAATGGGTGGAGGAGCAGTGCTCGGAGCTACAGTGTGCAATAATAATCAGAGGCATGAAATTACAAGGGTGATATTTGTGGGACCCCAGGGTGTGGCGTACGGACTCTCCTGGAGCTCACCTGGGTCGCTCCGTCATTAATAACCAGAGGAGCCATGCGTCCACATTGCCCCCTTTTACATCAGCGAGCCGCTTTTGCGCCAGTGCTGGTGGTGTCACAGGTGGAGGGAATGTGCATTTCTGGGCGAGTACTGGCAAATCCCTTTAACACGAGCCGTGAGCTCATATGACAGTGGGAGGTATGTGATATTTATTTTTTAATCAACATTTATATGGCATGGACCAATAGAAGCAGCAGCGAAGCATGAAAATCAATCATCAACTAGCTCAATTAAAGTCTTTATGGCAGAGGAGAGTTCCCAACACCTGTTCCAGTGTGATTTACTCCAAAAGAAGAGAAGAGAGTTGAAAAGTTGCACATTTGCTCTACTTATTAATCTCTACAACAATTTAAATTGATAAATTACTTATTACACTGAGTAAAGAAAAAAACTGTAATTCCCCGTTGACTGTAGTTGCATCTCACAACTAGATAGATATGGGCCAGTGGGGGCATTCTGTGCCTACTAGTAGGCTCAGAAGGCTGTTATCATTCACCCACACGGTTATTCAGCTATAACAATAGAGAAGACTCCAGTCTCCAGTTGGGTTTAGGGTTGGGGTAGACGTTAATAAAATACAATTAATGGGAAATTTAATAAATAATATAAAGAATTCTCGCAGCTGTATTTGATCTATAGCAGATTAATTATGTTGGTGGATGATAACAGCCTTCTAAACCTACTAGTAGATGCAGAAGGCCCCTACTGGCCCATATCTATCAGCTGATAACCATAGATAATGCCCGTTCAATTGAGTGATAACATTCGAATCGGCTGAGACAACTGTCATTAAGTGTCATAAGCTCTGTTATGTCATTATAATGCAAAGATGACATTGTTTTGAGATGTCTTTCTAACTTGACATAAACAAATAAGTCATAACCTCTCTCTTTCATGACAGCTTGACATTTTCAAGACAACATAACTTGTCATAAATCTGTCATAAACATGAGGCCATTATAAGTGTATGTTGAATATTTTTCTGATAATCTTTTAGTGGAACAAACTGAATTTGTCATTAGAATTTCTCAGTAAAATTGTCAATACTTTCTCAAATTATTTTGTTACAGCGTCATTAATATTGAATGAAATTTAATGACATTTTAATGATAAAATTAATTTGCACTGCTGTACTTGAGGTCAAGAAATAACGTTAATGACACTATTATAAAATTCATGACACATTTATAATGGCCTCATGTCAATCATGTTTATGACAGATTCTAAAGGTGTCATGATTTGCCCCTTCAAGTAAAGTGCTACTGAAAACAATAGCCCCACCCCAAACTCACACCATTGGTTGAGCTACTATATTTTTTGTTAAGAGCACTTTCATGAAAATCAACCCATAAATATATTACATATACGTGCATCTTTGACATATTAAACTTAGATAGAACATACCTTTTGAATGAATAAAAAAGGCACATCTTTAAAATATTACCTACATGAACTACTTAAAAGAGAAGCACTTGCACTGCAGCTCTGAGGACATTCAGATGAAATTGCCCTTCAGTCAATGGTTCTTTTTTCACCAGGGACCTCCATCTTTCCATCTCTCTGGTGAAAGTTACCGACCAGGGTGTTGTCAGGGTAAAACTGATAATAACAGGCAGAGAGTGCTCTCCTCCCGCTCAGAACAACCCCATATTTTCACCCCTAAATGGCCTAATGACAGAGTGAAAGGGCCACTGTCGGCTCGGCTCTGACAATGTGCTGAGTGGACATAATCAGCTATTGGCCAACATAGAGCTTTCTCTCTGGCAGAGAGTCGGCTTTGGTTTATTGCAGGAACACTGCCTTTTGTGTGCTACTCTTCATTTGCTCCACACAGAGTTCAAATTTTAATTGGAAGTTGTGTATTAATCTTATGTATGTGTTTTGATGTTTAGCCCAATGGTTAGATTTTCGAGTTAAAAGGACCCCCCACACCATTGCTTATCAATCCAAACCAGTATAATTTTGTTTTCCCTATTTTGTTCGGATTTTTTTGTTTGTTTTATTTGAAGTAATGTTTGCAGCTGGAATGGGACCCGTTGCATAAAAAAAAAAAAAAAAAAAAAAAAATATATATATATATATATATATATATATATATATATATATATATATATATATATATATATATATATATATTAAAATAAATTAAATAAATTACTGCCAGAGTAATTGGTGGTTCATTACGCTGTGGCGACCCCTAATAAATTAGGGACTAAGCCGAAAAAACATGAGAGTGAAATAATCCTAAAAGGATTGCTAATTTTAGTCAGTCACTTAATGCATTACTGTACATTAGCTAGCAGAATCTTATTGTACAGTGTTACCAAAATTAAAATATTATTTGGTCATTCTCTGTGCAATAACAATATGGCCACCAATCTAAGGTGGTCAAGCTTTAAAAAAGGCACTACAAAAATGACACATATGTATATTGAAATACATAGCTGTTCCCTAAAGCCATATAATAGCCAAATATTTTCTGTCAGTTCGTGAATCTTACTGACTAACTCAGCTGGGGTTAACTTGCAAAGGTATTAGAGCCTTTTATTCTGTTTATTGACTTTCAGTCCAAATTCTCTTAAAAAGGGAGATACTGTATATCAACACAGATTTTTACCCTGCTCATTGCTGAACCATTGAGCAATTCCAGTTGCAGCGTTGAACTGACTGTCCATTAAGATTCTCTGCATTATCATGTTCTCCCATGTATTTTTCGTTCATGGTTGACCAGCCTTTTCGGGGAGAGGGGACTTGAAAGAGCTACTGCCATTGTAAAGATGCAATATTCTAAATATCACAGATTTAGAAATACCAACTTTTCTTGCTATGGCTAAAAGGGTTTCCTTTGGCTTCATTTGGGCAACCTGCTGTCAGAGGGTTTTGTCATCATTTTACAGATTTGGTGAAAACTAAAAAGATTTGATAGACAACTAAGTAAGTTTCCACCATGGTGACACATCTAGGTGACAAAACTGAACATTTTTACTTTGCTTCAGAATATACAGTACGTAACGTCAGCCTATATCCTTGTAATAGTTTATTTAATAATTATATATGCTACATATTAAAAACAAATCGTCACCGATTCTATCTGCGCTCTGAATGATTTTGAGATATTGAGCTTCAAAGTTTTTTGATTCCATATAGCAAACAGTGTGTGTAACATTTTTTTATTAAAAGTCTTAAAATGTAAACAACTTATTTAAAAAAAATCCCATAATGTAAATAAGTTGCCATTTAATAAGAATGTCAATAACTCAATTTTGACAAAAATGTCAGAAAGAATTGTATAATTCTAAGGTGACAAAATGTACATTTTGTGACTTAGAAGAAGCCATTGTTCATCTTTTTTGTGAATGCACTTGTGTGAAACTGTTTTTGACTGAACTATGCATCTATCTCTCAGAAAAGACAAAGGTTAATATTTGTTTAAATACTTTTGACATAATTTTCTTTTGTCACAGCTCTAAATCTTGCATTCAGTACATTGTTAATCTTTTATTATAATGGGTAAGTTTTTTTTATTCCAATCTGGCAATTTTTTTAATTGACTTAAAGTCATATATGTTATCTTTAATGGGCATAAAAAAGTATTTTAAAAGTCAAAATGTCTTTCAGTGTATAACCTTATATAGTCTTTTTTAATCATTTATTTTTTATTTACTTTAATTCGTATGTTTATTTTTTCTTCTTTCTCCCTTCTTTAAAATGGATTATGCAGATTGTAACAACATCTCTGTTTCTGCAATCTATTGTTCACTGTTTTTAAAACCAATTTAAAAATACTTCAGCCCAATCTCACAAGGAAACAAAACAATTGTATGTATTGTCAAAAAATGGCTAATTTGTACAAATTCATACAATTTTATCTCTATGAAAAAGTAAGATGGGCAACATGGTGGCTCAGTGGTTAGCACTGTCACCTCACAGCAAGAAGGTCACTGGTTCGAGTCTCGGCTGGGTCAGTTTGCATTTCTGTGTGGAGTTTGCATGTTCTCCCCGTGTTCGTGTGGGTTTCCTCCAGGTGCTCAGATTTCCCCCACAGTCCAAAGACATGCGCTATAGGTGAATTGAATAAACTAAATTGGCCGTATGGCACGAGTATGAATGTGAGAGTATATGGGTGTTTCCGCTGTGTAAAACATATGCTGGATAAGTTGGCGGTTCATTCCGCTGTGGTGACCCCTGATGAGTAAAGGGACTAAGCCGAAGCAAAATGAATGAATGAAATGAAAACTTAAGATCACACCCCTAATACCCCTCATCGGAGGATGAGAAAATTGTACTGAAATGTACAAATGAGATTGTACAAATTAATATGTATTAGACACTAAATCAAAACGTTACAAACTGCTGTGAAATTGCATTGGTTACTCATGAAATATACTTAGTGGAATGTAGAAAATTTATGTTTTTTCTTTAATTTTGATTTCCACTCTAGATATACGAGTGAAATAAACAGTTTTTTTAAGTTATCGTAATGGTTATTTTTCATTCTTTTTGAAGCTTGAATGAAACATCTTGTTTTATTCATTGTGTATACCAAGTCGTTCATTTTTGGAACAATATGGCTGACACCAAATTATGATGAAATCTCTCTCTAATGATTTAGCTTATCCCCAAAATTGTATGTCATCCCAAACTGAAACAAAAAAACAAGATCCTTTAATAAAATTGAAAGATTTCAGTCTTGTTGACAGTGAGCTTTTACAATCATTTTATAAACACTATGAGTCTTTCAGTGGATTGACAGAAATCTCCCAGATTTGATTAAAACTCTCCTTATTTGTGCTTTGAAGATGAATAAAGCTCTTACAGGTTTAAAAATCACATGAAGGTGAGTAAATGAACAGAATTTCATTTTCGGGAAAGCTAACTATTTAAATGTTCCTATAAACAAGCCAGAGATGCTATATTTTTCACAACCCAGATGAGCTGCAGTATGATAAAGCCACGTTTTTGCATTGAAAAATAATAAAACCTTACCATTTTACCCCTGATCTCGCGAGCCTCCCAACAATTGCTCCCTCCAGTTTGGAAATACAAGCAGGCTCATTGGAGACCTGCAGATTAAGTGCATATTATAGCGACCATCTTATCAGGCCCACAATGCATTCCTGGAGGCCGGCGATTTTCCCCGGGATTAATGCCAGTCGGGCACTTTCCCTCTGAATGTGCTGTCATCTCGGGGGTCTGAATGACTGCCACCCGTTCTCGTAATCACTTCACGAGCTCATTCCCCTCTGACTGTCACCACCATTCTGCTGATGGAGGCATCTTTCACACAGACGCAGCATGGCACAGCTAGGCAAGAGATGCTAAATGGAGGGCAATAGGCTATGGACATTGGTCAGCATGGCCTGGTTAGGCCTTGGGTTGTTTGTACTTGAAGATACACTGTAACACGGAGGGCCCAGATTACAGCTAGTATTCAGATGAGTTTCTGTTGAGCCAATCACAAGTGGGCGATAAGACATATGAAGCAGTTCAGATACAGTACACGTGGTTCTGAATGCTGTGTTGCTATTAGATGACTAATGACTTTATTATTATTTGTTTTTTTGATAAGTCAAGTATTTGTCCTGAGTAGTCCTGTTTTTTTTACACATTTTCCCCCCAGATGTTTTTCTGCATATGCACATTCTTTCTAAAATTGCCTGTTTATGATTTTGAGATCCATGTTTTCACATTGGTGACAACTTAGGACTCAAGTAAATTACTAAAATGGTGAAATTTGCTCTTTGCGCTTTGCTCTTTAGTGTTTGGACTCTCAGTAGTGATTATTAAACCACACTGAACTGAGCTTAAACTCTAAAAACTAAACTACACTTAGGGGGCGTAAACTTTTGCACAGCACAACTTTGGGGTAAAATAGTCTTATTTTTGTATTTTGGGAAATATGTAAATAGATATATAAAGATATTTACTGAAAATTAAAGCAATTACCAATAATAAGCATGTTTTCACCCCTTCATCTTAAAGGGCACCTATGATGAAAATCATCTTTTATAAGATGTTTGGACAGAACTTTGTGTGGGTATAGTGTGTTCACAAATCTTATTGGATTTTTTTAATTTCCTAACAATAAAATAGGATAAAAAATCCCTTCCATTTTGAGGCCCACCGCAACGTGACGTAGCAGCGTAGCAGCCCACCGTAACGTTTCCCCGCCCACTAAATTCATTGACAGCCATGTATTAACATGTCTCTGTAGTAACTATAATCATATGTACAGGACGTGCGCAAAGCAACTGGGCTTAAAAAAATCTGTTCAGCTCTCTGTGATTATCAATCATCATAAAATGTGATCAAGAATGAGTTTTACAAGTTTAAGATGTTTTTAAAACGGTGCATGTTTGTAGTGAATTACAGTGATTTTACCATCTTTACTTTATCATCACAGCCACATGTCAGTACATTTATAAAAGAAGGTGCTTCAATCCTGGTTTGTGAAGGATAAATTAGGTTTATTTTGTACATTAACATAACGGATATAGCAGCGTATATTAATGTGTATCCTGTAACATTTGCTGCGCAAAAACAATGCAAAGCTAAATGTGCTTGTGTGTGTGTGTGTGTGTGTGTGTGTGTGTGTGTGTGTGTGTGTGTGTGTGTGTGTGTGTGTGTGTGTGTGTGTGTGTGTGTGTGTGCGTGTGTGTGTGAGCAGACTTTATAACGATATTGTGTGTGACTCATCATTGCAGAAAGGCTTGAATTAACTCCACAACAAAGATATCAAATAACCATTGGGAAAGTTCTTACTGTAGTAAGGGAGGTCTGTTTTCTGTCACTGTGCTGTTTACCTATGTGAAGGCTACGGTTCTGACATGCATGTGGGAACAGTGAGCGGGGAGAACCAGCTCAATCCCATTAAAGGCACAGGCAACAAAAACAGTTACAATGCCATAATAGCTCAAATGTCCCAGATTTAAAAAGGTATAATAAATAATCTTATGGGTGTTTTAGGCTAAAATTTTACAGAAACATTCTGGAGAAACAAAAGATTTATATTAAATCTTGAAAAAGGGGTAAAATAGGTGCCCTTTAATGCATCTTGTTTACTTCTCAAGCATCAGTGAATGCTTTCATTGAGAATTAAAGCATGTATGAACTTTTGAAGTCTGTGTTTGGTGTAGATACGATTTCCTTTTCCAAAAAAAGTCTATATTTATTTTAAGGAAAAGCCTTGTTTTATCTTATCATTACTAAACAAAAACAATGCATTTTTTATAATACCACCTTTTAAAATGAAAAAAAAAACAATTGGCAGTTCACAAAGGTGACTTCAACTGCATATTTAATGTTCCTTTCAACGTCCTGTGCAATAAACAAACTTTTCTATATTTTTTTCAAGACAAATTAGAGAAAGCATTCTTGATATGCACTTTATTTAAATGCAATAAAATTGTATTACTAATCATAAAAATAATTGAGTTTGCCCATGTGCTTAGATGTATTTAAACAGCCACAAAATAATCACTTCATCTGTTTGCTTACCCAAATCTTAAAATAAATCTGAGAGAAGTTGGTAAAGCTTGCTAAAAACGTGCGACCTGAAATAAGTTTGGTTTGAAGATGGAAAAATGAGAAAAATTAGAGTTCTTTTACCAGTTATCCAATGTTGGACATAATAATGTGGCAATCTAAACAGAAACAAAAGTTATTTTGCTATGTACAGTGCTCAGCATATATGAGTACATCCCTCACAAATCTATCTTTTAAATTAATAATTTTAATGGGAAGCTTTACAATTTTATATTTGTGCATATACATTAGTCAGTACTGAAGCCAAATCTGTAGCTTATCCAACGAAATAACTTACGATAACGGTCCAAAAACTAGTACAGCCAAATTTACATGTTATAGAAAAATATTAAATACAAATTTAGAAAAGAGGAAAAAATCAAGAAAGGCAAAAGTTTGAAAAAAATTTGTTGAAATTTTGTAGGTTGTAATTTTTTTTTTTTGCAATATTTTGCTTAAATTTAATTATATTATCTTTCAATTTCTAAATATGTTTGGTGATTAAAATATTATTTTAATAACTATATCTGTTTAATAAATCTGTTTTGTTTAAATGCACCAAAATACATTGCCTATATTCACTGAGAAATGGATAAAAATATTCATTTTCAAAATGGGGTGTACTTTTGCTGAGCACTGTAGATCAAAAGATCAGAAAAAAATTGACCCCCCTCCCTCCAAAAAATGTGAAAAAATAATTGGATTTAACTGTAAATGTAAACAGAAATATGTCTTTTTGCGATCCGACTGACCTAAACAGATCTTAATACCAGGGCCTGACATTTACAAAACAGACAAGTAGTGTAAGAAAAGGCTTTAAAACCAAAGGATGAAACTCTAGGAGGCTGAAGGGGTTGCTGTGGCCCCATTAAAAACACGATAACGGCCTGCTGAATAGAGTTATAGCGCATACAGCACAAGCAAGCCAAGTGGCAAGAATGCACTTTGTCTTTAGACATGAAAACAGCAGCAGCTGTGTTGCAATTCCGTCAGGGGCCAGGGCGAAATTGCTGTTTTTACATTTCTGTATCATTTTTGCCCATAAGGAATATGGATAACAAATAAAATATTCTGGCCTATTGTCTGATTTATTTCTTTTATTATCCGCAAATATCAGGCAGGCAGTTTAAAGGATAGCTGGGCTCATTCTGGGCCCTCTCGCTGGGGGCCTGACAACCTATCAACTCCGCCTGCATAAACAGGTCAGGATTGTCTGAACATTCCAATATGTTCTACTTTAAGCTTTCAGCATGCAGAATCTCTAAGTAGAGACCGAGGGGGGAGAAAAAGAGGGAAAATATCCTTGGGGGAACAATGGAGGCTGCTATCTCTCAGATGACAAATGTACGCTGAACGTTGTGAAATTGAGAAACAAAATGATATTAATTTTCAAGTAACAGGGGAGCGGCAACTTTTCCGGCATCATCTGGTTAAGAGGCTGTGATTCTAGGCTTCTGCGTGCTGAAAGGTTTTCTATTATTTGTTTAGGAGGCAGCGGGGATTGGTTGGGCTTGAAAGAGGGTTGGCTCGCGTCGCTGTTGATGACACAGTGGGGCCCGTGAGCTCTAAGTAATTGACCATTAATGAAGTACAAAAGACTGCCCACTGAGGAATATCCACAAGGGCTCATGGGATATCATAATAGAGGCAATAAAGAGGTGTGGCTTCTATCCATTAACATTACTCCCAGGACTACAATGGGATTTTAAATAGCCAATCAATAAAAGACATCATGATGTTATGCTAATTACATGACCTTTCAGAGTGCGGAAATCAGTGCTTTTCTGGAGGAGCTGAAAGGAAATAAAAATAAGCTGATGATATTGTTAGGCTTTACCAACAGCTGGGGCATTGTCCAGAAAGATTAATGCTAAATTCATTAATTTATTAAGTATATTGGTTACATCTCACAACAAGGCTATAGTTGACTATGTTAGCCTTTGAATTGAGTCATGGATTAGCAAATATTATTTAATGGAACTGAGCTAACATGAAATAGATAAAAATAACAGGATTAGATTTGTTATTACAAATGTATTTCTCACTGTTAATGTCAGCACTAACACAATAAACGAATGTAATTAACTTAAATTACCAATAGTTTTAATATTTATTTTAGTGCTGTCATATGATTAATCACATCCCAGATAAAAGTTTGTATTGAAATATTTTATACAATAATATAGTCATGCATATACACTCACCGGCCATTTTATTAGGTACACCTTACCAGTACCTGGTTGGACCCCCTTTTGCCTGCAGAACTGCCCTAATCCTTCAAGGCATAGATTCAACAAGGTACTGGAAATATTCCTTAGAGATTTAGCATCATGCAGTTGTTGCAGATTTGGCAGCTGCACATCCATGAAGCAAATCTCCCGTTTCACCACATCCAAAATATGCTCTATTGGATTGCGATCTGGGGACTGTGGAGGCCATTTGAGAACAGTGAACTCATTGTCATGCTCAAGAAACCAGTCTGAGATAATTTGTGCTTTATCACACGGTGCTTTACCCTGCTGGAAGTAGCCATCAAAAGTTGGGTACACTGTGGTCATAAAGAGATGGACATGGTCA